>NC_055972.1:6329940-6369940 GCF_018492685.1 Alosa sapidissima | reverse complement strand
CTGAACCTCTTACCCCAGTATGCTGCTCTTATTCAATTGATGCAAGTTATGGTGTAACACTAGCTGAGAGCTCTCGGTCTCGTCTCGGTCTCGTCTCGACTTTGTCTTGGTCTTGACTCAGTCTGTCTTGGCCTTGGTCTCGTCTTGGTCTCGGTCTTGATACCCTCTGGTCTTGGTAGTGTCTTGGTCTCGGTTTAGGCGGTCTTGACTACAAGTCTAGTGTGTGTGTGTGTGTGTGTGTGTATGTGTATGTGTGTGTGTTGTGTTTGTGTGTGTGTGTGTGTGTGAGAGGGAGAGAGAGAGATACCAATCGCTATTAATTACTCTCTTTTTCTCCTTGTTGTGTGTGTATCTGTGTGTGCGTGCGTGCGTGTGTGTATGTGCGTGTGTGCGCGTGTGTGTGTGCGTGCGTGTGTGAGTGTGTACGTGTGTGTGTGTGTGTGTGTGTGCCTGACCTTTTGGCTGGTGGCGGTTGGTCTGCGCTGTGGTCCAGGGTGTGGTGGGCGAGCCGTTTGAAGGGCTATCTGATGACTTGTTGACAGGCGTGGCAGGAGGCGTGTCATAAATGTAAGACCCCACCCCTCCGATATTCACTCCTGAGGACAAACAACACATTTAGAACAGAAGTGTCCAACTGACCAACCCACAAACCTGCAAGTGTGTGTGTGAGTTTGAGAGAGAGAGAGTGTTTGTGTGTTTGCATATTTCTGAGTTTAAGATCAAAATAATTACATTTTCTCATGTTACAGTGTCAGAAAACTGTAACAAAAACAAACAAACTATGTATATATACCTTTTTAACATTAATAACATTAAGTAGCCTTGACCTCAGCTCAGCTAAGAGCAGAGCATATAGTCGAGCAAGCTTCCATCAGCCTTAGAGTGTGTTGGGAGAGACCCTCAGACATACTGATAAGAGGTGGGGATTAGAGGTCTTTCTTATGGAGGATTTTTTGAGTGCTGTGTCTCCTCATTAGAAAGTCTCTGGCTATACCAACAGGTGTGCTGTTATGATAGGCTACATGGAGCGGTGCGATGGGCCAACTTATCAAACTTCCCAGCAGACAGGCGAAAGTAGCCTACTCGTGGTGCTTTTTCCTTCGTTAGCTCTCCATTCGTTTAGTGCTCGCACATCCCATGTTCTTCTTTTCTTCAGGCGTTTCAGGCTTCTTTGGTGGTTGTGTCCTACTTTCAGGCTCGACGTACCGCCCCCAGTTGGTGGGGCAGAGTATCACAGTTAATCCGTAGTGCGCAGGCGCTAACCGTAAAGATTTAACGCGCATTCAGGACAGCAGAATGTGGAGTATGCTTCACGTCCACGGCAAAAATGACGCACGTCTTGGACACGCGCAAATGTGACGCGGGACCGTACCAGAGCCTTAAGTCAGAAGTGGGCAAAAGTGAGTGTGTGTGTGTGTGTGGGGGGGGGGGGGGGTATTTTAGTGTTGCTCAAATCTACAGCCATACAGTATGTTTCATAATATCTCTCAACCATCAGCATGCCCAGCCAAACTGGAGGTCATTGGAAGAATCAGGAAGAGCAAGACAGCAGATTTTTCTGACGAAGTTCCCAGAACTAGTGTAACCTTTCCTGTGTGTCTGCCAGTTTTCATTGAGTGGTTTATGTGAATTTTTTTAACCTGTTTCTGCCTTTTCCAAAATAAATTCAACAGATTTATTGATATGACAAGTTTCAGTGTTTGTTTTGCCAAAGTATTTTCATCTCTCTCTCTCTCTCTCTTCTTTCTCTCTCTCCCTCTCTCTCTTTCTCTGTCTCTCTCTCTCTCTCTCTCTCTCTCTCTCTTTCTCTCTCTCCCTCAATCACACAAACACAATGCATATGCGAACACACATCCTCAAACACATTCTCAGGCTCATAACAGTCATTTCTAGCAGGTCAATCGTGGAATGAATGTCCACTTCACCGAGCTCGAGCAATGTGTGCCCATCAGAGGCTAATCCAATTAAGACGCTGATGTGGCCGGACCACTCCGCCACCGAGGCGGCACTACTTTAATGGGCCGCTCAGTTACAGACAGGGAATGAGAATGGGAATGTCCAACAGGGAATGAGAATGGGAATGTCCAACAGGGAATATGAATGGGAATGTCCAACAGGGAATGAGAATGGGAATGTACAACAGGGAATGTAACTCAACAGGGAATGAGAATGGGAATGTCCAACAGGGAAAGTGAGACGGCACTACTTTAATGGACCACTGAGTGTCCCAGTGCCGATGCATTGTTGTGCCCTGTAACTGCTCAGTTACAAACAGTGAATGGGAATGGGAATGTCCAACAGGGAATGAGGCACTTAGGTGCATGCTTATTATGGAATGCCAATGCGATTTTGTGCCCTGTACCTGCACTTTATCCAGTTTGACATGTCTGCTGATATTAGAAGATTTAGCCTAGCTGGTGAACTCAGATTTAGTCTAACTCTAAGATTTAGCCTATCTGGTGAACTCAGAACTGACCATAGATTTACAATTGACATTCATTTCTTCACTTGATAGATGCTTATCTCCAAGGTGAGATAAAATCAAACTAAATTGAGTTCAGAAAACCTGTTGAGAGTTCTAGTGACAAGTAGAAGTAAAACTGAGTTCAACTCAACTCCATCAGTTTAAAGGAAAGTTCTATGTGTTTAAATTTAGGATTGGATGGAGTCAATGGAGTCAAATTTTGGACAATAACATGTCTATATTTTCATTTGGGACCAAACAACATCAAAAGTTTTGTTTTACATTAATAAGTTAAGACTATATTAACTGTATGAGAAAGAGAGAGCTAGTGAGAGAGAGAGAGGAATGGGTGGAGACAGATATGATAGAGAGAGAGAGAGAGAGAGCGAGCGAGAGAGAGAGAGAGAGAGAGAGAGAGAGAGCGATGCACACACACACAGGGTCAGGTTTCCTCTCCTGGTCACAGGGATGACTGCACTTCCTCTACTTGAGGCTTCAATCATCAAGTTACTCTGGAAGTTCAAATGAAGTGTGTGTGTGTGTGTGTGTGTGTGTGTTCAGTTTCAGGATATGGGGCTACTTGTGTGCATTTCTTTCTTAAAAAGACCACAGAGATATATTCTTTGCCTGAAATGGGAACGAGTAGAGACAGCAGCAAAGAGGTATTGACAGAAATACAAACACAATCATGCAGATATACCTTTATTTTATATCCAGATCACTACAAATCAGTGTATATATGTATATGTGTGTGTGTATGTGTACATACCTTTTGGTCCAAAGAGGGTGCCGTAGCAAGGCTTGTGACAGTATGGCAATCCATCATGCTGTGAAACAGAGGAGACATGTTTGAGACAAACATCTCATCACACACAGTACTGTAACTCCCAATGCTCTCCACCTTACAAACATCACATCACATCACACACAGTACTGTAACTCCCAATGCTCTCCCCTTACAGTTTGGCTCAAATCTCAAAGCTTCAAACATGAACCCTACTCATGTAAAACAGTAAGTGTGTGCTGTGAAGAAGCTCTGAGATCAGCCGTCTGAAAGCTGTCATATCCTGTAGGCCCTGGCTCCTACGCACAATCACCCTCATTTACCAAGTGCACACTGGTCTACTGAAAATAGCCTAACAAGACTGAAACCCAAACCACACACACACACTAGCACGCACATACACACACACTAGCACGCACACACACAAATGCACACACACAGATGCACACACACACACAAATGCACGCACACACACAAATGCACACACACACTAGCACACACACACACTAGCACACACACACACAAATGCACACACATACACCTTAGACACAGACTCCTACTCATACACGTACACACACACACACACACACACATCCACACACACTTCACTCCATCACACTAAGACGGAGACTGTGCTAGCAGAATATTTTTAGCAGAGTGCTTCCATATGTGCCCCCGACATTCCGGTCCATGAAAGAGGAATACAACAATGTTTGGACAACAAACAGTGAAAGAGCAGATTTAGGAGCGCTGACCTCACCCTCCCTCTCTCCCTCCCTCTCTCCCTCCCTCCCTCCCTCTATCTATCAATCGCTCTCTTTTTCCTTTTTCTCCTCGAGCTGCCCCACACGACAGTGCCATTTCCCACAATGCCCGCCTGACACAACACTCTCCCGGCCTCTGCTGTCACAATACACACACACACACACACACATACGCACGCACACAAGCAAAGGAGAAATTAATGTGTGTGTACAATACACACACACGCACGCCCGCACACACGCGCACACACACACACTCACACACACTCAAATATACATAAAGTATACCAGTATACAGATACATACATATATACATACTACATACTATACAGAGACTCCTGCGGGGGTTCCACTACACAATGTATAACGCTGTTCATGTCTGTCTCAGCATTAGAATGTCAACAACAGCTGGAGAGAGGAAATCCATAACATTTAACTAACAAACCTTATGCCCCTCGTGATTTAATCATCAATTTACTGTCAGCACATTTATGGAAAAGACATCTCATAGGTCGCATACGTCTCATACGTCTCAGCATTCTTTACTGAGCTACAATGTGTTGGCAAAATGACATCAGTATAAGTAAGTATATATACTCTTTTGATCCCGTGAGGGAAATTTGGTCTCTGTATTTATCCCAATCCGTGAATTAGTGACACACACTCAGAACACAGTGAACACACACAGCTACAGCGGCGCTCGGGGAGCAGTGAGGGGTTAGGTGCCTCGGAGTTCGAACCGGCAACCCTCCGGTTACAAGTCCGAAGCGCTAACCAGTAGGCCACGGCTGCCCCAATCACAGTATACAACAACTGCCTTGAATGTCATGACACTGAATACACTTATTACGCGACAACAGCAGTCATGTTGTGTCTATCAGCTGATGTTTGTTTGGTTTGTTTCAAAACATGTGTGTGATGACATGTGATGTTCAGGCCCAATGTGACATGTAGCACATGACATTAGTCGCTGCAAAAAGAAATTGAAGTTGTCCAGAGGCTGCTGTCTAATGCAGTGGTTCAGTGGTTCACCAAAGCTTCATTTGCACATCACTATGCTGTCTAATGCAGTGGTTCTCAATCTTTTTCTGTCATTCCCCACTTTAGAGGTGGGGAATTTTCCAGCCCCACCTGACCCCATCAACCCTGGCAAAATGGTAACGTTAAATAATTTTTTATGCATTTCGGCTCCACCGGATCAGATGTTTTTTTTTATTTACCGGTATATGTCGGTCTGTTCACTACTCCTATGTTTGTGTGTGGTATTTTGTTTTGAATCTATGATCTTCGTTGTCAGAAAAGAAAGGCATTATTAAAGATAGGCACAAAAAATCTCCTCCTGTTCATTGCGCCTCACCTGTCATGTCTCCATTCCCCACCCACACTTTGAGAACCACTGGTCTAATGGAATGTGTGACAAGTGACACATACCAAGAGTGTCAACCCATCTCAGTGAATGTGTGTGTGTGTGTGTGTGTGTGTGTGTGTGTGTCTGTGTGTGTGTGTCTGAGTATGTGTGTGTGTGTGCTCATTAGTCTGATGTAAATCCTTGTCTGTTCAGTGTCCCTCTTAAGTGTACCGATGATGTCATGCTATGGAAGGGGCATCACATCAGAGGGCACCACAGCTACGGAGATCAACTTCTCTGTCAAAAAGATAAAATCTCAAACCTTTATCTTTCCCTGTGTCCTTGTGTGCATGTCTGAGTTCTCTAGGTTCTGTATGTGTGTGTGTGTGTGTGTGTGTGTGTGTGTGTGAGTGTGTGTGTGTGTGTGTGTGTGAGTGTGTGTGTGTGTGTGTGTGTGTGTGTGTGTGTGTGTGTGTGAGTGTGTGTGTGTGTGTGTGTGTGTGTGTGTGTGTGTGTGTGTGTGAGAGTATGTGCGTGTGTGTGTGTGTGTGTGTGTGTGTGTGTGTGTGTGTGTGTGTGTGTGTGTGTGTCGTGTGTGTGTGTGTGTGTGTGTGTGTGTGTGTGAGTGTGTGTGTGTGTGTGTGTGTGTGTGTGTGTGTGTGTGTGTGTCGTGTGTGTGTGTGTGTGTGTGTGTCGTGTGTGTGTGTGTGTGTGTGTGTGTGTGTGTGTGTGTGTGTGTGTGTGTGTGTGTGTGTGTGTGTGTGTGTGAGTACTCAATTCTCCCTTCTATGGCAATCATCCATATACTGCACATGCACATATCAGTATTTACTAAAGGAATTTTATCAGTTCATCAAACAGGAGCAAATAGCAGCCTGCCATGTGTGTGTATGTGTGTGTGTGTGTGTCTGTTTGTGTGTGTGTGTGTGTGTGTGTGTGTGAGGGAGAGAGAGAGAGATGGCCTCTGTGGAATGCACATGCCCTCCCCCTCCATCATAATGGAAGATATGTGACCCTTGATGGTGATAAAGTCCGTCATGAGAAGTCAGCAGCTCTTGCACAACCCATCACAGACACACACACACACACACACACACACACACACACACACACCGTGTCAGAAATACCCCAGCTTCCACTTCACATGGCTCAGTTAAATAGCATAGCTGAACCTGCACGTTCTGAGACAGCCATGCCCCTGCCACACACATACTAACACACGCACACACACACACACACACATAGTCTGAACTATATCTGAGCATAGTCTAGCTCGCACACATCTCCTTAACACCAGACCAGGGGATTGCACTAGTTATGACAATTTGTGTTACGAGTGACACAGTGATTCCTCTGGAGCAGGAGAGTAGAGCTACTTGCTAATAACACACCCACTCAGTTCAGCTACTTGCTAATAACACACCCACTCAGTTCAGTTCTTGCTAATAACGCACCCACTCAGTTCAGCTACTTGCTAATAACGCACCCACTCAGTTCAGCTACTTGTCAATAACGCAGCCACTCAGTTCAGCTACTTGTCAATAACGCAGCCACTCAGTTCAGCTAGTTGCTAATAACGCACTAGTTCAGCTACTTGCTAATAACGCAGCCACTCAGTTCAACTAGTTGCTAATAACGCACCACTCAGTTCCGTTCTGGCTAACGCAGCCACTCAGTCCAGCTACTTGCTAATAACGCACCCACTCAGTTCAGTTTTGGCTCAGATATAGTAATGATAGCCTATCCACCCGTAGCTCTGCTTCTGCTAATCAAAGTGTGCCACATAATGAGATGCATGAAGTGAGTGACATCAGTGAAATCCCAATTGCCCCCTTTTATATGATCCTTCCCTGAGCCTGTGTGTCAACATGTCCAGTGCGAAGGTCCCCCTGTGTGGTCCCGAACCATTCAATCTTAGGGCACTTTCACACCTGACTCGTAGAATTGGAATGTGGAGCGTTTCCCCCAAAAGATCAGTTCGATTGGGTAAATGTGAAAGCAGCAATCGCTCTATGTTTCGGAACAAAACAAACGGGCCAAATGGGGAAGAGGTGGTTTTGGCTCATTTCCAATCGAACTCTAGAGTGCTTTGTTTATGAAAACGCCCTTAAAAACACCCTTAATTCTACTTGGAGACAGAGGCATGATATGACTCAAGTTTGTGATTTACTATGAGCAGGAACATAAAGCTGACTGCTGAACCTTTGCTCCACTCTGGCTCACAGATACAGCATATTATGTTCCCAGGCTCTGAATTTTGTCAATGTCCTTATAGGTCTCACATATATAATGTCTCTGACTGTGCATTAATTCTCACACGCATGTGTTGTAATACAACCGAAATGCTGACTGCATGGGGAGGCTGGCCGACCTGTCTGGTCTAAGGTAAGGTGACTTTAACTGGGGCATGACCTTCATCTCCTATCTGTCCGCCACTCAAAAAAGACATCACCATCAGGCTGACCAGCACGTCTCTCTATTCACTCTCTATTCAAACTACACAAACATATCAGCTGTTATGTTAGGAGCACTGTCCAGGAAGTAGGCTATTTACAACAAGCAGAGTAAAACCTAAATATATCGCAACTCTACGGGGAGCTCTGCAGTCGCCAAAAATACCTGAAATTGCATAGTGTTCCTTTAACACAAGAAGAGTGCCTCAGATCTCCCTGTTTTGCATAGATATACTGTATCAGTTGTTATATTAGCACTGCCTGAGACTGACCTCGGCAAACAGCAGCCCCCGTCGGGGCTCCAGTGTCTGACCCTGCAGTGTCCTGACCTTCTGCCCAGCGCCGCTGTGTAACGGAGGCGAACTGAGCTAGCGTGCTAGTTGCTCGTGTAAATCCTCACAGCCCTAACCTTAAGAACGCTTCTAACCGCTGAGTTGGAAGCCTGGGCTTTTAGCTCAGTGGTTAGAGCGTTCGACTACCATGCCGGTGTGTGTGGAGGTGTGCGGGTTTTGAGGGCCGTGAGCGGCGGACGAATTACGGCCTCGGTTACAACTGCATGACTGCAGCTACTGTTTGGTCTCCTCAGCTGTGTAATCAGACGCAGTGTCACTGTGCGGGCCCTCCTGTCTGACCACTAGAACAACACTGCGGCCACTATAGGAACCTACAGGACAACGGTTTTATTCATGAGATCGCCACAGGACTAAAAAAAGACGTTCCAATAAAAGAATAAGTCTATGCAGAGTGCGTCCTGGTTTTCTGTTCTTTCGCTAAGTCATAAGTGTGGTCTGTCGCTCACTGAGTGAGGGCCTGCTCTTATCCCTGTGTTCACATCAGGACTTGTGCTAAATGTGCACACTTGCACACGTACTGTACAAGACAAGCTAGTCTCCGCTTTGTTTTATAAATGCTTAGCAAACACCGGCACGGAAGGCGAGAAAGAGACCCGTCTTCCCTCTCCACATACTCAGCCCTACAGAGTGTGAGTGCGGGAGCTTATAGGGCTGAGAGCTGTGAGCTGTGCAGGGGGGGGGGGCTCAGGGGTCCGTGAGAGGACAGGCCAGCTCCAAGGCTCCGTGGGGGCTCCTGGCTGTGAACAAGGCCAGTCTTTGTCTGTGTCTGCGGCTGGTTGGAGACGATGGGCCACTCAAGAGCCCAGCAGGGCCCCACTGAGCCTGCAGCCAGGGAGCTTTAACCCCTCCGCCATGAAAAGGCCTCGGCTTCTGCCTCTGGACAGTGCTTTGGCTGGAAATGCTACTTGGCAAGACAAATGTGTGTGTGTGTGTATGTGTGTGTACTGTGTGTGTGTGTGTGTCCAACAAGAGACCCCCATCTAGTATAATCGGTGCTTGTAAGATGTTAGTGTTTATGTTTATGGTATTTGGCAAACCCTTTTGCCCAAAGTGACGTACAGTGTATGACCACTACATAAGTGCAAAATAATAGTTTAAAATAAAGTTAAAGATACACACCATCTGCCACTTAAAGTTGGAAAAATATATATTTTTCTCTTTAACATTTATGTTCACTCTATGCAAGTGTGATGTTTATGTTTGTAGTTTCAAAAACCATGTTCCTTTGTAACATGTCTGAACTCTGTTTTCCGTTTTGGGAGGACCCCATAAAATGTAAACATTGCAGGGGATGGAGAGCACTAGTCTCCCGCACACCTAAGGCCCGGGCTACTCTGGGTCTGCAACTGAAGCGCTCTGCTCACGGAGCATAACAATAGTTTTAGAAGATTGGTCTTTTTCTTGGTGTAGCCAGTCCCATTGATTATAGACCCTTTCAACAAGGTAAACAAAAACAATGCTTGAACATTCTATTTGGGCCCCAATCTACTTCCTCTGCATTAAGATAACATATGGAATGTTAAAACGGAAGTCTTGTGGGGCCAACTATGATGCTGATAATGGAACTCTCTTGAAAGGGTCCATAGTGCTAATTGTTGTAGCAGACGCTGCATGAACGGAATGCTTCAGTTTCATGTGCCCGGTGTAGCCTGCCTGTAACAAATGACATAACTCATAAAACACGGTTCTTCTGTTTTAAGAACTGAGGAGTTTTTGTGAAATGAACGCGTTCAAATGTTGTGCTGGTGGGGAAAAACCCAAGCACATCTTCCTGGAACTGGTTCGATCTACTTTTAAACTATGAGCGCCAGTTCAGTAAATACTTTACATAAATCCTTCCGTTTATTTTTTTTCCAAGATTATGTCAACATTTCTGCTTTGGCTTCTTCCGTATTTAGAGCTAGAATGACTGAGAGGATCTGTTCCGAATCTTTCTGCAACATTATCAGCATATTCTTCTATAACAGGGCATTTTGTGGGATCTCTGGAGTGCTGTTTTGACTGTGAGAGACAGTGAGGAGAGGAGAGGAGCAGAGAGGAGAGGAGGAGAGAGGAGAGGAGAGAGGAGAGAAGAGGAGCAGAGAAGAGGAGAGGAGGAGAGAGGAGAAGAGGAGAGGAGGAGAGGAGCAGAGAGGAGAGGAGGAGAGAGGAGAGGAGAAGAGCAGAGGGGAGAGGCGAGGAGCAGAGAGGAGAGGAGAGGAGGAGAGAGGAGAAGAGGAGAGGAGGAGAGAGGAGAGGAGGGGGCAGTGAGGGGTAGAAAGGTGGGGGGACAGAGAGAGCAGGAAGCACTGAGACTCATCAAAGCCCCTGGAAACCAAACCCAGTCTCAGAAGCTCGATGCAGAACAGGAATCTCACTCCCATTCTGAAAGATAATCCAGTCTTAAACGCTCTGAACCTCATGATTGCAGGCTGGGGGTGAGATCTTTTGTGTGTGTGTGTGTGTGTGTGTGTGTGTGTGTGTGCGCGTGTGTGTGTGTTTGTGTGTGCGTGTGTGTGTGTGTTTGTGTAGGTGGAATTCCTGCACTCTATACCAACTAACACATTCATGTCTAATCACCCAGAAGGAAATTGCAGAGCAGGGCATCTTGACGATCCATCATGGTGATCTTAACCCTTAAAGGAGTACCATCACACCGGTGTGACGGGAATGTTGAGAAATGTTCTAAAACGTTCTAAAGAATATCTGGGTTCATTGAATTCAACATAGAATTTTAGAACCTTCAATTGTTGCGGAACTTAGAATGTTCAAAAACCTACACCTTTAACAGCTGGGTTCATACAGGGGCCTGGACTAAGTCTGAGGTGTTTTTGCCAAACACAAATGCCAACATTCCATCCACCCCTTATTATCATCCTCATCAGCGTTAATTACTGTCACAGAGAGTTTGCCCTGCAGAGCCAACCGTAAAACAGACATGACCTCATCGACATGATGTATTCTCTTATCTCTCCGAATATCGTCATTACTGTAACATTTAACGCTCCGCACCGATACAGTACACAATGCCCTGAGACACGCACGATTACAATTCTTTATAGGACAAACTAGGCCTACATACAATAGGCTAATACGCTCCATTCACTGAGAGGATTTGGATTTGAGGGGACTTGAATTTCCCCTTGGGGATCAATGAAGTATCTATCTATCTATCTATCTATCTAGGACATACAGTAGGCTAATACGCTCCCTTCACTGAGAGGACCCCCATGAATGAATGACTGCACAGCCCTTCAGAGGGACTCTCTGTCAGCGAGAAATAGTAAGCAACATCTCAGCACCGCTTCAGAGTGACCACCCCATAACACACGAAACTCTAACGAGTCACCAGTCCACAAGGAAGGAGCCAGTGACCCCAGAAGCATTAGAGCGCACTGGACAGGGAGTGCGTGAGAGAGAGAGACGCTCGATAGGGACAGGGCCATTTGGAGCAAGGCCGCTGCCGCAGACCAGCGAGCCAGAAAAAGGTCCGGAACAATCCGACGCGCCGTGACAAGGGGATTAGCCATGGAAGGAGAGCGAGAGATGAGAGGGAGAGACAGAGGGAAGAGAGTGAGAGAAGGAGAGATGAGGGAGAGAGAGAGAGAGAGAAAATGAGGGAGATAAAGGGTTAGCTCAGGGTGGACAAAAGAGGACGTGTCAGGTTATATCAGGGTGGCACGCTTGCCTTCATGGATGAGCTGGAATCAAAGGCCTGACTGGTGAGGGCTCGGGAGTCGCTTGGGAGACTCAAACGCAGCACAAATACAGGACAATGTCTAGTAAATGGGTCTACTCACTGATATAGGAGTAGGTCAGTGCTATTAGATAGATAGATAGAAAGATAGATACTTTATTGATCCCTAGGGGAAATTCAAGGTCACAGTAGCATACAGACATACACACACACATTCACTAACAGCAGAAAAAGTAATTAAAAGTATATAATATAAAAAAACACAACTAAGCAATAAGGACTGTAGAAGATAAAGAATATACTAAATATACTAAAATACAAATTATACTAAATAAAACTTAATCTAAATCAATTCTAAAAAACAGTATCCACATAGTGGGTGATTAATCAATCAGGTGCGCTTGCAATGACTGAAGCAGGGACTGAGCCTGTGGTCCTCTGTGCATAAGGTAAGGTAAGGTGCTCTTTGTGAATGAGTGTCATGGTGATGGTGCAAATGAGTAAGTCAAACAGTGCAACAGTGCAAGAATAAAGTCTATATATCTATATATAAGAAAGGTATGTGGCATGGAGGGAGGGGTTGTGCATATGTGCTAATATAGCACGCAAACAGTGAGGCAGAAGACAATGGTAAAGTGGCTAGTGGACAGACAGTTCAAGACATGGAGGTGGTGAAGAGGCAGACAGATTATGCAGAGAAGTCTATTTCTCCTCTTCCCTTAAGTGATGCATTGAACAGTTCAATGGCCCTGGGGACAAATTACTTCCTCAGTCTGTCTGTTGTGCAAGGCAATGAGCGAAGTCTCCAGCTGATCAGGCTTTTTTGCTTAACAATAATGTTGTGGAGTGGATGACACTCATTGTCCAAGATGTTGATCAGTTTGTTCAGGGTCCTTTTGTTAGATAGTGAAGTGATGCACTCCAGTTCAGCTCCCACTACAGAGCCAGCCTTCCTTACCAGCCTGTCAATTCGCCCCACATCCTTCTTCTTTGTGCTTCCTCCCCAACATACCACTGCATAGAAGAGGACGCTGGCAACAACAGACTGGTAGAACATCCTGAGGAGCTTGCTGCACACATTGAAGGAGCGCAGCCTCCTCAGGAAGTACAGCCTGCTCTGCCCTTTCTTGTAGAGTGTCAGTGTTGGCTGACCAGTCCAGTTTATTGTCCAAGTGGAGACCCAGGTACTTGTAGGTACCTCGACATTGACCCCATGAATGGAGACTGGTAGCAGAGTGGGCTTAGACCTGCGGAAATCCACCCCCATCTCCTTGGTCTTTGAAGTGTTGTGTTGGAGATGATTGAGTTTGCACCATTGCACAAAGTCCTCCACCAGGCTCCTATACTCCTCCTCCTGCCCGTTCCTGATACACCCCACAATTGCAGTATCGTCAGAAAACTTCTGCATGTGGCATGACTCAGTGTTGTAGCAGAAGTCAGATGTGTACAGGGTGAACAGGACTGGAGAGAGCACAGTTCCCTGTGGCGCTCCGGTGCTGCTGATCACCGTCTGTGTCAGAGAGACAGTTCTTCAGTCTGACGAACTGTGGTCGCTCCGTCAGGTAATCTGTGATCCAGGTTACCAGGTGAAAGTTTTGTGTAGATTACCATCTACACAAAACTTTGATCGCATTGATTCCATCAATTTGAGACTGTATCTACTCATATTTCTCACAGTAAGCCACCAGTATTTCCCTGTATTGTTTGGAGTTTTTTTTTTATCAGGATACACATCTGACATACAATCAGGATCCACCGAACATGATAAGCAACACTTCAAAAGAGGCCTAAAATAAGCTACTGTTGTTTGTAAACCCCTTTGACTCAAGGCCTCAAGAGGGGACAACCACTGCCCCTTGATCAGCCTATTTCAACAGTGAGTGAGAGATACGTTTTCTCCCCAAAAGGGCCAGAAAAGCTATTTCAGAACAAGCTATTTAAACCAATACTGTTTCTAAACACTTTAGCTCTGTTTGGCAGAATAACAAATGAAGGGGATGAGGAGAACGAGATAGACTACCCATTTGCCCATTTTCACCCCATCTCAGGGGTAGGAGTTGAGCCTTATAACCCCCTCCTCCCACCCCCCACCCCCCACACACACACACACATACACACACCAGCCCAGGCCAGTCTCAGTGCCCTCTCGGTGGAGTCCGGTAACAGCCTCTTCCCTCCTTACCTCTGCATGGCCACCAGGAGACAGGGTCTTATTACAGCGTTCGCATTTCAGACAGAACCGGTGCCAGTTTTTCCCCAACGAGCTCACCTTCTCCGCTACAGAGAGAGATAGAGAGAGAGAGAGAGAGAGAGAGAGAGAGAGAGAGAAAGGGAGAGAGAGAGAGAGAGAAAGACAGAGAGTCAGAGAAACAGAGAGAGAGAGAGAGAGTGAGAGAAAGAGAGAGAGAGAGATAGAGATAGAGAGAGAGAGAGAGAGAGAGAGAGAGAGAAGAGAGAGAAGAGAGAGAGAGAGAGAAACAGAGAGAGTGGGGAGGTAACAGAAAGTGAAGCAATGATTATGTTAAGAAAACTTGGGACTTTGGAAAGAACGGCAGACAGTGGGACGCACAGAAGAGAGGACACAGAAGAGAGGACAGACAGTGGGACGCACAGAAGAGAGGACAGACAGTGGGACGCACAGAAGAGAGGACACAGAAGAGAGGACACAGAAGAGAGGACAGACAGACATTACAGGAAGAGAAAAAAATACTGCAATTCAATGATTCCAGCGAATTCCTGTCTACCAGATCACACCAGATTCCCTCCGCCCATTTATAGCATCCCAGGCTACAGTGGTCAGGAAAGGCCTCGGACTCTGTGTGGCATTTCATACCGCAGGTGGACAAAATATTACTGTTTCACACGCGGACGACCTATCACTGTAACATACTCTTTCCTCCCACTTCCATTACTGAGGTCAGGTGCTTCCTCTCAGACAGTCAAACGTTTACAAATACACAAATACACAGATGGCATCTCGCCTTCTTACTCCCCACACGGGGGTATGGCAGACACACACTACAAATCACTACAGGTTATCCTGCAGCTTGGACATGCCACACACTACAAATCACTACAGGTTATCCTGCAGCTTGGACATGCCACACACTACAAATCACTGCAGGTTATCCTGCAGCTTGGACATGCCACACATTGCAAATCACTACAGGTTATCCTGCAGCTTGGACATGCCACACACTACAAATCACTACAGGTTATCCTGCAGCTTGGACATGCCACACACTACAAATCACTACAGGTTATCCTGCAGCTTGGACATGCCACACACTACAAGTCACTACAGGTTATCCTGCAGCTTGGACATGCCACAGTTATGAGGTCTTTCACAACAGTCAGAAATAAGTCAGAGAGATAGATAGATAGACAGAGGAAGAGAAAGAGAACAAGAGAGAGTGAGAAAGAGAGATAGAAACAGAGAGAGATAGATAGACAGAGAGAGACAGAGAGAGAGAGATAGAGAGAGAGAGAGAGAGAGAGAGAGAGAGATAGAAACAGAGAGAGATAGATAGACAGAGAGAGACAGAGAGAGAGAGATAGAGAGAGAGAGAGAGAGAGAGAGAGAGAGAGAGAGAGAGAGAGAGAGAGAGAGAGAGAGAGAAGCTAGTTAGGACTATTTAAAAGTTTGCGTGCAGTAGTCTGGAAAGTTGTGAGTTCGATTTCCAGCTGTCACCGTTGTGCCTTTGAGCAGGGCATTTTACCCCGAGTTGCTCCAGGGAGTTCAGCCCTGCAATTAATTGACATCTGTAAGCCAAATAAATAAAGATAAAAGGTGGGCAAAGTGCAAAGTCTCTCATGCATGAACTATTGCAATCGTACTGCACGGGGGTATCATACTGCATGAACTATTGCAATCGTACTGCACGGGGGTATCATACTGCATGAACTATTGCAATCGTACTGCACGGGGGTATCATACTGCATGAACTATTGCAATCGTACTGCACGGGGGTATCATACTGCATGAACTATTGCAATCGTACTGCACGGGGGTATCATACTGCATGAACTATTGCAATCGTACTGCACGGGGGTATCATACTGCATGAACTATTGCAATCGTACTGCACGGGGGTATCATACTATATGAACTATAGCAACCATACTACATGAACTATAGCTATCATACTACATGACTATAGCTATCATACTACATGACTATAGCTATCATACTATATGACTATAGCTATCATACTATATGACTATAGCTATCATACTATATGAACTATAGCTACCATACTACATGACTATAGCTATCATACTATATGAACTATAGCTACCATACTACATGAACTATAGCTATCATACTACATGACTATAGCTATCATACTATATGACTATAGCTATCATACTACATGACTATAGCTATCATACTATATGAACTATAGCTACCATACTACATGAACTATAGCTATCATACTACATGACTATAGCTATCATACTATATGAACTATAGCTATCATACTACATGACTATAGCTATCATACTACATGACTATAGCTATCATACTATATGAACTATAGCTACCATACTACATGAACTATAGCTATCATACTACATGACTATAGCTATCATACTATATGACTATAGCTATCATACTACATGACTATAGCTATCATACTATATGAACTATAGCTACCATACTACATGAACTATAGCTATCATACTACATGACTATAGCTATCATACTATATGAACTATAGCTATCATACTACATGACTATAGCTATCATACTACATGAACTATAGCTATCATACTATATGAACTATAGCTACCATACTACATGAACTATAGCTATCATACTACATGACTATAGCTATCATACTACATGAACTATAGCTGTCATACTACATGACTATAGCTATCATACTATATGACTATAGCTATCATACTACATGACTATAGCTATCATACTACATGAACTATAGCTGTCATACTACATGACTATAGCTATCATACTACATGACTATAGCTATCATACTATATGAACTATAGCTATCATACTACATGACTATAGCTATCATACTATATGACTATAGCTATCATACTACATGACTATAGCTATCATACTACATGAACTATAGCTGTCATACTACATGACTATAGCTATCATACTACATGAACTATAGCTGTCATACTACATGACTATAGCTATCATACTATATGAACTATAGCTATCATACTACATGACTATAGCTGTCATACTACATGACTATAGCTATCATACTATATGAACTATAGCTACCATACTACATGACTATAGCTATCATACTATATGAACTATAGCTACCATACTACATGACTATAGCTATCATACTACAGCAATGTTCTGTATCTTTAACATGTATGTCCTTATGTACATTTATTATGAATTGTGGACATAAATAAAGTAGTTGAAATGTGTGTGTAACACTTTTTAACATGTTTGCCAAGACAACACTGGAATCAAATAATCAGAAATCAAAAGCCACTGAGCCAGTCCCATAATACTAATGAAATTGTGTTTTAAATAAAGCTGGGTTTCAGACTGATATCATTTGATTAAATAAGTTGATGGAACACTTAATTGGGCCTTTACTGACTGCCTAACCTCTATTTGCAGCTACATCATTAGAGTTAAGCTGTAAAGTCACAGACAAAATAATGGATTCTTCCACTGCCTTTCTGACGTAATTTATGCTTTGATAATCATGATGTATCTAATATGTTGTCTGATAGGACTTATTTTCTGGACCCAGCTCTTCAGAGAACATCTCCTCTCATAGCACTACTTACAACTAGTCTTGCTGATCCTAGTATTTACCACCTGACTAGAACTGACTCTCGATTGTTTCAAAAACAGCACTCACTGATGCACATATTCTTATTGTCTTATTTTTTAAATTGTCCTAGAATTGTTGAGAAAATTGCTTTAAAAGGCTTAATATGTTAACCATGTTGTTAGTCGCTTTGGTTGAAAATGTGTCAGCCAAATGTAATGTAATGTAATGCAAATTAAAGCAGCACAACACACTTCTGTTACATGTATTCATAGCAGACACTTTGTCCAAAGCCACGTACATATGTCAATTATATTACAAGGGCATTGTGACATTGTCCCCACAGCAACTCGGGGTTAAGTGCTTTGCTCAAGGGCACAACGGTGGAAGCTGGGAATTGAACACACAACTTTTCAGGCTACTGCATGCTAGCCCAGCTCCTTTAACACTACCACTGCCCCGAAGAGTCTTTGCTTTTGCCAATGTGCACCAAGAACACTTAATATTGTACGATTTAACTGTTGTTGATTCGGTAGGATCATGGCCCTTTTTTGTCTTTTTTTGACTGACTAACTAACTTTTTGACTTTTGTCTAACTTAGCTCTAAATTATATTGAACATTGACGCATAAGGGGCATAGATATCAATTATTCCATTGTGTTGCTTTAAGGCTAGTGCGTTCACATTGGAGGATCCACGAGAGGTGGCATTGGGGGTTAGATAGATAATGGTTAGTCATGGTGGACCCCTGTTTGACTTTCCTGTTTGCCCTTTCTATATACGTCACAGATGAGCATTATTACATGTGTGTCAATATGTTGATCAATAGGAGCATATTGTATGCGGTAAAAATCTATTCTTTTTCAGAAATGGACATGCCAGTGTCTGGACTCCTGTAAAGTTGAGGTTTTAGTTGTTTTTTAGTTAGAGGATGACCAAATGCCAGTATGGCTGAATAAACAGCATTTATGGTTTTCCTCTTTATTTAAGACTGAAAGAAAATATAACAGAAAACTATAGGGCTTGTGAAGCACTAATGATTATAGGTTACCTACTGACCTGCCCACATTCCTTAGTTTCTAGTATAGTGTGAGTGTGTGTGTGTGTGTGTGTGTGTGTGTGTGTGTGTGTGTGTGTGTGTGTGTGTGTGTGTGAGAAAGAGAGAGAGAGAGAGGGAGAGAGAGAGAGAGGGAGAGAGAGAGGGAGGGAGAGAGAGAGAGTGAGAGACTACCAGACACCAAAGTCGGGTGAAGAATGACTGAGTTGCGCTCAACTCAGTGGGGGGTCCCCACAGTAAACATTACAGACGTAAACTAGACGATGACAGACGTCAGCGTGGGAATAGGCTACCTCCATTCAAAGTCCTCGCAGTGGTTGAATAGTCCCCATCCAAGAGCCAATGTCCCCAGCAGAGGAAAAGGTATTCACTCTGTCCCAGGCTTTCGGTTCATGCCAAATACTTTTATATAACCCTTCCCCTCGTCCTGCTTCCATGGGTAGAGACATTTACGGGGTTCGGTGGCAGCAGGGTAGTAGGAGAATACTTAAAAGCAGGCTATAAAGGAGCTGTCCGCACACAAAAAAGCCTTTGGCATGCGAACGATGGGGTCATCTTACCTGACCCAGTGCAACAAAAGCTTCCATTTAACAGCAGTGTAGAGCGACATAGCCCCTAGTTTAGGGATAACGTCAATTTTAAAGAACAAAGTCTAAACAAATATGCTTTTGAGTTACATAATTTGTAGTCTAGGCTTCAGTGACTTGTATTTGCAGTTAAAATAGAGAAAAAATGGGTAATAGGTCTGCTGGATTGAATTAGGCTAATATTCAGGAATTAATGCATTTTCCTAATGTTGAGGCTATAACAATTGACTATTCTGGCAAATTGAATGTAAACACTCAGCCTATGCATAGGCTAATAGAATGTGGAATTCGCCTACTTACCGAAAAACACAGGCTTTTCGCAACGAGGACACTTGGACGTCATTCTGCTGAAACTTCTTCGCCGACGTAGCGGTCGACGCGTAAATTCCAATGGACACCTGCGAAAACGATTAGAGTGGAGCGACGACCCGCGCCTCCGAGTTTATTTAACTTTACCAGACAATAGTCCCGCCTTCGACTGCCCCCAAGGCAAAGTGATTGGCTCCTGGCGTACTACATACCCTCTCTGTGTACGTCAGTCAATTATTACAAAAAATATCTGGAATTTCTTATAAACGTTATGTCGTCTAGCTGCTAGTGAACTAGGTCTATAAGATCAGTTCAAGGAGTTTACAGGCTGTAGCGTTATTTCTTGGCAGTTGAACCTGGTCAGATGCATTGTGCATAATGCTGTCATCCGTTTTGGATAAGCTGCAACTTTTTTAATCTACTTTGGTTAGTTTTACTGCATGCAACTGTCCAACTCTCATCCAGCTGTGTGTGTGTGTGTGTGTGTGTGTGTGTGTGTGTGTGTGTTTCATGGGCTAGTAGTGCTGACCAGGTGCCGCTTTCTAAAGGAATGTTTACAACGGATGTCTTTGAGACAGTCCACTTGTATCCGAATTCATTGTGGATTTCACAGTGTGATGTCTGAGTGATCTTGGGAAAGATATCTAAATAGTACTGAACTCCAAGCCAGACAAGGATATATAGGCTTACTCTAAACTTGGAGAACAATGTCTTAAAAGGGGATTCCCTGTCTATGTTTTGTGTTTCTGTGTCTATTTTTGTGATTCCTTTTCTTCTATAAGGTCAATTTCCAGATGGCCTACTAAGATCAGCCAACATACACATCTCTTGCATCCATTGTTTCATAAGATGTTTTTGTGTGTGTGTGTGTGTGTGTGAGAGAGAGATAGAGAGTGTGTGTGTAATATTAGCCAGTATACACATCCTCCTCGCATCCATTGTTCCATGAGATGAAAGGGACTTGCTGTCTGACTGCAGGTGAACGTTCACCCTGTAGGCGACTCTAAACACTGTAAAACAGCGCCCTCTAGTGGATGACGTCTCTTCAGGCCAAACATTTATTTACAAATATTTCTCTAAAATATGTATCACTTTATGAGTTGTTTCCTCAGACTAAATGTGCTTCCCTTAAAGCTTGAACTTTTTTCTGAGTTTACTGGCCCATCATGGCATGTTCACATTCATATTGGCAAGCAAGTTTAGAGAACTCTAATCATCAGTGGACAAACTGTCAATCAAACACATGTAACATGATTATGTGGTTGCCCAGCAACATTCCTCAAAAAGTTGCCCTTGACCATAGGCTGTAGAACACAACATTGTGTAGCCTATGCCCCAGACCCATTCTCAATCTCAGCTTAAATTGACCACCTTAAATTATTAACAACCTAAGTGGAATTTCCTTTTCAGCTGTTAAACTGACTTAAATGATCAACCACCAAACCAGTTGAAATGTTTCAAATCTGTTAAAGCATGTGCCTGTAAATTTAGTTAATTCGCTTGTCTTTCCGATGTTGAAAAATGACTAGAGGATTTAGCCCTTGTGTCACTTTATTTTCATACCTTAGTGAAGAAAGTCATGAACTACCTCTAAAAGTTCACAGACACGCTGATTAACTTAAATAAGTTGAAATTAAATAGGAAAATGCTTCAGTTAGGTTTTGTATATAAGGTTTTTCTAGGGGTGCCAATAATTGTGAGAAACGTGTTTTTGTTAAAAATATTTATTTCTTTATGAGATTTTCCTTTTTGTCAAAATAATTTGGCTTCCCTTCAAGGTTGGATTTCCCCACATTGTTTTCATTGTCAGATAACCATAAATCATCAACATATTATTTTTTATACCGGTTTTTAGTCAACTTTAGCAGAGGTGACAATAATTCTGGAGGGTACTGTACCTGTATAATTGAGTATGTGACGAATAAACTTGAAACCTGAACTTGAAACTTCATATTTCATCAATTTCCCCAAAGACTAATATTGTTGAAATAATGGCTTGGAATGGAGATGGAAAAAAGTTTATATCACATGCTCAAATATTTGAATGCATTTAATAAGGTCTACATAGACTCTGCAAAACAATACAAGGATACAAGGATACAAGGAAGTTTATTGTCACATGCATATAGTTACTGGAAGTAAGAAATGCAGTGAAATTATGTCTGGTGTCAGCCTATTTGTGCATTAATGGGGGGGGGGGGGGGGGGGGGTAAAAAGTGCAGTAGAAGAGGGGTTTAGTAGATTAAGTGGCTGCATAAAAAAGGTGGGGGAGGATTGGGATTGGGTGGGGGGCACCAACAAGGAGCACCCAATATTTCACATATGCATTTTTAGGGGGAAATTACCTAATAATTGAGGTGCCATGACAATGATTTGTCATATTCTTATGGTAGCCCTTCTATTTTTATATTAATTGAAAATGTCTCAATCCTTCATCAGCATCAATTTCTGAATCAGAACCGGAATTACAGAAACTTTGTCTCCCATTTCTGTGTGTGTGTGGGGGGGGGGGGGAGTAGGAGGTTATAAGGCTCAATTCCTACCCCTGAGATGGGGTGAAAATGGGCAAATGGGTAGCCTATCTCGTTCTCCTCATCCCCTTCATTTGTTATTCTGCCAAACAGAGCTAAAGTGCAGGGACGTGCACAGGGGGGTTGCTCAGGTTGCCCGGGCAACTGCCCATATGCCCTTCTTGACTCATGTTGCCCTTCCAATGGGGAAAATAAATAAATAAATCGTACAATGGATGCAGAATTTCACGTAGGCCTAGATAAAAAATCGCAAAAAGCCTCATTCACTTCCATTCGGGCACCGAAAGTGAAAGTCAGTGGGGGAAGGGCAAACTCTGTTTACGTGGCTGCAGCGCTGCACGCGACCGGCGCCTGAGCTGAGCCTGCATAAGCGGCCCTAGAAGGAGATTGTCGCGGTTGTCGTATGAGACGACTCAACGTTGAAAAGGTGAGTTTGTGATGTATAACGAACGGACGATCATCGTCATCAAGTTTTATAGAATGAATTAAAATCTTCATAAATCCAGGCTGAGTTTGCCACGTTTATCCTAAATAATCAGACAGATAGCTTTCAGAGAAGCAGCCCGTTATCACATAGCCTATAGGCTACTATTTTTTTGGTAGGCATTAGGCAAACTAAGCTACATGTCTGCTGATAGTTAGTTTCTCACATTTCGTTTTAGCAAGAAGAATGACTGATGGAAGTAATGCATCACATTAATTATTTTATTCAAAATAAATCCCTAAATCCTATCACTAGTATTTTGGGTATTGTTTGAAGCCAAGATGCCCACTGAAAAGAGTCAGATTCAGGAGAGGGAGAGACAATTCAGGGAGGCAGCAATCACTGCAGGGTTGGCTGCGAAAAAGCCAACCAGTAGGTGAGAGAGACTTTGCACTGTGATAAAGATGACATGACACTGTGTAGACGAATTGATTAATTAATCAGACTCATATTTTAGCCCACTAATGGCAATGTTTCATAATTACATTACATTTAAGGTGAGGAGCAGTCACAAGCCTCCAGACTATGTGAGGAAAATGTGGACCAGGAGGAGGCACAGGACAGGAAGGCCTAAGTGATGAGCACCAAATGTGAGATGAGAGGACCATGCTAGAAAGTACAGGATTAAAGCTGCATGCTAAATAATTGTAATCTAAAAAAACATAGGCTATTTTAGAGGTAATTTCAAACATCTTGCCTGAGCAGAACATAAATACCACTAAGGGCATTAAAATAATGATAAGTTAAGGTGATTGAGTGCTGTATTTCAGTGTTTTACTTCTTTGTGTATATATTTTAAAAAAGACGCTGTTATTCTCAGTCCTGCATATAGCCCGTGATTTTTTTTTTTTTTTTTTTTTGGGGGGGGGGGGGGGGGTGCTTTTTTCAGGTCAGAGCAACTGCCCCTCAAAATTATTTTCTTTCATCAATCGCAATCCTTCATCAGCATCAATATCTGAATCAGAACCTAAATCACAGAAACTTTGTCTCCCACTCTCCCATTTGTGTGTGTGTGTGTGTGTGTGTGTGTGTGAGAGAGAGAGAGAGACCGAGAGACTGAGAGACCCAACATCAAGTGCAGATTCACGCCACACCTTTTTTTATGTAGGCCTACTTTAAGTTTTTCATAAAATAGGCCTATTCAATTTGTAACTGATTGGTCCCGATTCAGCTCCGTCCGGAAAAAAACTCTGTCGTGTACGCATCCAGACAAAAACAAAAAACAAGCACTGTACATGTGCAATCAGAGTAGGCTGTGGCACGCCTAAACCTCAGCCCTGAGGCTACAAACTTTGTGCATTACCGAGAGGTTTGCTTTCTGGAGTCTATTTGTTGGACTGGCATTCCATGTATCCAAGGACATCGCGTAGAAATAAAAAATATTCATCGACTTGACCAATAGAAAGTCGCATTTGGTATAGGCGGAGCGAAGAAAAGCAAACAGACCATTCAGAAGATAGCCATGCTGTAAACGCGGAAGAAACAATGGACACTTCGTAGCGGAGACTGAAATGCTTGTGAGTAAGAGATACACCGAATATTTTAGATGATACCATGAAGCGAAATGCTAAAGTAGCCTACCCGACGCAAATCTTTACCTCAATTCCTCTATGCCTATGATTTTTTTGTCGGTTGAAGTCGTGGCTCTGGCTGCTTTGGCGGCTATGATGTGAATGCAAATGCCCCACCACCACCACCATTGACCATTCTAGTTTGCTTATTTATATACATTCAAAATCTTAAATGCGATTCATACGCAATTTGCCTGTCAATGTATCATTGCGATACTAGCCTATACATTCACCTGCAAGCCCTAGCGTCATCATCCACCTATGCGTACCATGTAGGCTACAATAACGCAAGTAGCCGACTACAAAGTTACCTGGAAGCAAAGAGTAGCCTAAGGGTAGGCTACTTACTTAGGGTACTTATATACTTTGTTGAAAGTGTCTGTAGTTTATCATCACCCTGACTCAACCATTTTACTGACGTTGTATCTACTGTCGTAAGGGTGGTAGCCTATTGTATGTTTGCTGTTGATATTTGACAGGTCTACTGGAGGAGGGGTACGTCACTGTGCGTAATTTCTTATTTCAGTAGGTATCTGTTGGGATAGTTTCTAGGTATTAAACCCTAAACACCAGCTCTCTTACATTGACAAGTCGCCTGCCTCAATATGATAAGTAAACGTTATTGCCATCAATATAACTGTATAACTTCTCATTTTCTTCTAGGAGTAAGGGAGGACCGTCCGTTACCATGCCTTCCAAGCCAGAGTCCAGTCCGGTGGCCTTACCTCGCTGGGAGATTGCCCTCTACTGGGTGCTCTCTCTCGCCTCCCATCTGTACTCTTTTTACGAGCTGCACAGATTCTCCAAAGGTAAATACACTTCACCTCATCTCTCCAAAGGTAAATACACTTCACCTCATCTCTCCAAAGGTAAATACACCTCACCTCATCTCTCCTATGAGCAGTGTTCTACCTTAGGGCAAGTCCACGCAAAACTGTCACATCCATAACGCCAACACGATGCCATGGTATTTAGTTGCCGTTATGGATGTGACAGTTTTGCGTGGAATTGCCCCCTACCCCAACGCCACTTGTGAAGGGGGCAGGACATATTTGTACATTTGGCATAGAGCAGGGGTTCCCAACCTTTTTTGGCAGGCGACCCTATTTTGATGTCACAAAACATTGGCGACCCCAATCATTCATTTTGTAAGAGAGTGCATCTCTTCTCTGTAAATTCCAGTTGAGAGCAGTATTTTCCCCAAATGTCCTATAAAGCTTATTTGTTTGTTTGACTAACTGTCCTGGTTGTTTTGCTACTTTGTCTGGAGCTGATCAAGCATTATTACCCATGATGATCTCATGTCTCATCTTGAATTTCCCCTTGGGGATCAATAAAGTATCTATCTATCTATCTATCTATCTATCTATCTATCTATCTATGTGGGATGTCTAAATTGTAATGAAGGATCCGATTAGTTACTTAACTTGGATATTATGTTTTTTGAAAATATATTTTTTATTTACTGTATATATTTGTATGTAATGTACTGGTCAATTGTAAAATACCAATATCTCAGCAGACCCCATATCTGTCCCCTTTTACCCACAAGCCTCTTCAACATACACAACATGTGCGATTGTTAAAAGACATATCTGTCCCCTTTTGCCCACAAGCCTCTTCAACATACACACCATGTTCGATTGTTAAAAGACATATCTGACCCCGTTTTACCCACAATTTGAAATAGTTTCTTGAGATCTTAATAAAACATCGGTGTCATACTTTTGGCAAAATAACAAAATGATGAAGCCCCGCGATGAACTCTTTCCAAACATGCCTGAAGAGCCTCCCCCTGCTCCCCCTGCTCCCCTGCTCCCCCTGCTCCCCTGTTTGTGTGCCTGTTCTTTTACAATCACTACAAACATCTTGGACGATGGCTTCGCTTGATGTTGCTAACAGGTCCGGAGCTTGGAGGGAAGATTAGGTCCAGATCGAGGATGTCTTATTCAACACGCTCACAGGAGTGATGTCAGTTTAGCCAGCAAATCTAAATGGCTCACTGAATCACATGTTTCCAGATATGGGCAACTGAGAACAACTGACTGGCTTGTGTTGTATTGGTGTATTTGCACTGGTAACTACCTCAGATAGCACAAATACATGCTTAGAAACACTGAATAAGCCACATTTTGATAATGTGTCCCTTTTAAGCATGAAGAATAAAAATATTGCTATATAGATTTAGTACATAGGCCTACTTCATATTCTTCAGATCTCTACATATATTTGCAGGTACCAATATGTTAGTTTGAGCCTGCAAGTGGGGTTTAATTGTAACGCAAAACCGTTTGTGTGTGTGTGTGTGTGTGTGTGTGTGTGTGTGTGTGTGTGTGTGTACAAAATACTGCTCCATTTCTGCAATAATAGGTAATTTATCCATCTTGAAGCGACGATGCCATGTTTACCCATAATCATGCAGTTCAGAATGAAAATAGCACAATGCATTCAGTGTTTGATCAGACCTGCCTAAGTGTGTAACTTACTTCCTTCAATGTTTGGATCTGTGAATCTTCCCCTGTGTTAAGGTCCAAATAAAAGCATTAAAGTGTGTGTGTGTGTGTGAGAGAGAGAGAGAGAGAGAGAGAGACCTGATATAAAGATCAAAAGTTTGTGTGACCCCCCCTCCCCACACACACACGCACACACACTCACACACACACTATTCACAACATAACTGCCGTCTCCGCTGTAGATTCCAAAGCTGGTTTTGTTTGTCCTGTTGTCAGTGTTAAATGCTGAATCTGTGCTCCTAAAGGCACATGATAGGAGGATGAGGAGGTGGATGGCAGGTCAGTGTTGTGCTGCGTGTGGTAAAGTACAGATGAGGACATATGCCAAGAGCTTTGAGAAATACACCTGGGTATGCTCTGCACACCTGCCTACCTACTGCATGTGTTTATGTAGTCATGATGTCTCAAGATGTCAGACCATCAGTAGGTAAAGTTGGAATTATTACATAAGCTCTTAGTGTTACATAGCTTCACCTGTGCATTATGCAATCTGTCACGCTTTAGTTATTGCTTTGGCCACTAGATGGCACTGTGGTTTAATAGAACACTCTCCCCCCACTCTGTCGCTTTCTCTTTCTCTCTATCTCTCCTCTCTCTCTATCTCTGTGTGTGTGTGTGTGTGTGCGCGCGCGCACCTAATTTCAAACCCATCTCCTACCCTGTGCCCACTCTAGCTGTGTGTGTGTGTGTGTGTGTGTGCAGGGTTCGCTCAGGTACTCCAGTGAATCTGCAACACCTTTTTTAAAACTAGTAACTCAACATATAGACACACAGATACACACACACACACACACACAAAGACACACACTGTATGGTATAAATGGTGTAAGTAAGGGATAACGGACAGAGCGTGACTGATTGAGAGGTAGCCCCTGGGATCCCCATTCTATCCGAGCGGGTTGTTGGTGGATCCCCATTCTATCAGAGCGGGTTGGTGGCTGCCCCAGTTGGTGGATCTATCAGAGCGGGTTGCATAGCTGTGAGTGAGACTCCACATGAAGTTCCACTCTGGTGGAATGTGTTACTGGAGAGCTTGGAACATAACAGAAAACATAACATAACAGTGTGTCCGTTTGTGTGTTTGTGTGTGTGTGTGTGTGTGTATGTGTGTGGCTGTGTGTGTGTGTGTAGAGTTTTGTAAGTCTGTGTGTTTCAGAGTGACCTGTCTGTTTGTTTGTACTGTGCATCTATTGTTGTTGTTTGTAGTGTGTGTGTGTGTGTGTGTCTGGGGCCTCCTGCTGCACTATGCGGGAAAGCCTTCTGTTGGGGTGATGTAAGCTCCATTCAAAGGGGGGGGGGGGGAGAGAGAGTGATATGAGGAATACATAGAGAGAGAAAGTGTGAGGTGAGAGAGAGATAGATAGAGAGAAGATGAGAGAGAAAGCTGAAACAATAAGCCACTGACACTGCAATGCAGGGTGGAAGTGAGAGAGAGAGAGAGAGAGAGAGAGAGAGAGAGAGAGAGAGAGAGAGAGAGAGAAGAGGGAGAAGAGGGAGAGAGAGAGAGAGGGAGGGAGAGAGAGGGAGAGAGAGGGAGAGAGAGAGAGAGAGAAGAGGGAGAAGAGGGAGAGAGAGAGAGAGGGAGGGAGAGAGAGGGAGAGAGAGAGAGAGAGGGAGGGAGAGAAAGCGAGAAGAGAGAGAGAGAGAGGGAGGGAGGGAGGGAGGAGAGGAGGAGGAGGAGGAGGAGGAGTCATGTGGTGAAGCAGTGGGATTCCCTGAGATTAGTCAGCATTAGAGAGGGAGAGAAGAGAGAGGGAGAGGTGTGGGGCCCAAAAGCAGAATCAGCAGAGAGAGGCGTTTGTGAGATCACATACAAACACACACACACATATGCATGCTAACAAATGGACAAGTATCTGTAATATTGGCAAACAACATAAATGTTATAAAGAGTTTGTATACAGTTTACTACCATACATACACTCTTATGGACAGACACACACATGTTGTACTGGTTAAACTGCACTGGGAGTATGTAAGACACTGTGCAGATATATTTTTTCATTGGTTAGTATCCGGCTCCTGTTCAAATATATCTAGATGTGTGTGCCTTCCTACACGACATACTGTAGCACAGAGATGGACATGTTCTCCACAGGAGTAGCAGTATTTCAGCATTGTGTTGAAGGTGTGTGTCGTTCGTTTGGAGTTTGGACATGTGTGTACCGCTTATGCACCCTGTACCCTGAATGATCTCATTCATCTCATCTATGCCTGTGCCTGTCCATTTGGTCTTTGTAGAACATGAACGTGGACTGGACAGAGAGCTCCCGCTGGAGAAAGGCTTCATTGGGGGCCTGAGGAGGGTAAGATGGACGCCTTCAAGAATGTGCATGTGTTATGCAGCCGGCAATACCACCTTAATAAGCCAAAGCAGTGTGTGTTATGAAGGAGGCAATACCACCTTAATAAGCCAAAGCAGTGTGTGTTATGAAGGAGGCAATACCACCTTAATAAGCCAAAGCAGTGTGTGTTATGAAGGAGGTAATACCACCTTAATAAGCCAAAGCAGTGTGTGTTATGAAGGAGGCAATACCACCTTAATAAGCCAAAGCAGTGTGTGTTTTGAAGGCCTTATTAAGTATAAGCATACTGTATATACTCTTTTGATCCCGTGAGGGAAATTTGGTCTCTGCATTTATCCCAATCCGTGAATTAGTGAAACACACACAGCACACAGTGAACACACAATGAGGTGAAGCACACACTAATCCCGGTGCAGTGAGCTGCCTGCAACAACAGCGACACTCGGGGAGCAGTGAGGGGTTAGGTGCCTTGCTCAAGGGCACTTCAGTCGTGCCTACTGGTCGGGGCTCGAACCGGCAACCCTCCGGTTACAAGTCCGAAGCGCTAACCAGTAGGCCACAGCTGCCCCAATTAACAAGCCATGGCATTACGACCTTAATAAGCCAAAGCAGTGTGTTATGAAAGAGGCAATTCCACTGTAAAGTGATAGCCGTGTGTATTATGAAGAACTGAGTTGACAGTTCTGAGGTGAGGTACATACAAATGTACTATCATTAGAAAATTGAGACAATCTAAGATAATCTGAGAGGGAGATTGTTATTTGCTGTATTGTAAGTGTGTAGTGTGATTGTCAGTGCAGACCTCTCAATCTTTGGCATTCTGTATATGCTAATGTGGATTTCTTAGTGAACTATTCTCAGGATTTTAAAGCAGATCTCAGAGTCAGTGATGTTCTGCTTCTGAAGATGCTTAAGATCTGTGTCAGTGATGTTCTAGTTCTTAGGATGCTAAAGATCTGTGTCAGTGATATTCTGGTTCTCAGGGTGCGAAAGCAGAACTCTCAGTCGGTGACGTTGTGTTTCTCAGGATGCTGCGGACTTCGAGTGGAGCTTTTGGGGTGACTGGGCCAGGCGGTCCTTGCTCTGGTCTCTGCTTGGCCATGCTGTCCTGTCCAGGCTTGCTAGCGTTTATCTACCTCAGGTAACCTCATTCAACCTCATCAGTGTATAGAAATGCCACTATTTATCTACCTCAGGTCAACCTCATTCAACCTCATCAGTGTATAGAAATGCCACTGTTTATCTACCTCAGGTAACCTCATTAAACCTCGTCAGTGTATAGAAATGCCACTATTTATCTACCTCAGGTAACCTCATTCAACCTCATCAGTGTATAGAAATGTCTAGTTTTGTTTTCAGTAGTAGTAGTAGTAGTAGTTGTAGTAGTAGTATTTATTTTGCAGCAATATCACACGCACACACGCAACATGTTTTTAAGTATAATAAATACATTGTATAAAACACTTAACATACTCCTGAGATAAATTAAAGACAAAATAGGGATAAGTAGCCTATAGTGTAGTTTGCTTTGTTTCCTTATGGAGTTTAGTAGCTAAATAGCTAAGGGTACCTAGGACTGTTTGTGTAGTTAGCTTTGTTTCCTTATGGAGTTTAGTAGCTAAATAGCTAAGGGTACCTAGGACTGTTTGTGTAGTTAGCTTTGTTTCCTTATGGAGTTTAGTAGCTAAATAGCTAAGGGTACCTAGGACTGTTTCCTTATGGAGTTTAGTAGCTAAATAGCTAAGGGTACCTAGGACTGTTTCCTTATGGAGTTTAGTAGCTAAATAGCTAAGGGTACCTATACTAGGACTGTTTGTGTTGCTGGTTCTGGCCAGTATTCAGGCTGCAGGGGATGAGAACTGTCCGACAGAATGGATCCTGTCTTCTTCAGCACCTGTTCCTTATACAGAATGGATCCTGTCTTCTTCAGCACCTGTTCCTTATACAGAATGGATCCTGTCTTCTTCAGCACCTGTTCCTTATACAGAATGGATCCTGTCTTCTTCAGCACCTGTTCCTTATACAGAATAGATCCTGCCTTCCTAAGCACCTGTTCCTTATACAGAATAGATCCTGCCTTCCTAAGCACCTGTTTCTTATACAGAATGGATCCTTCCTTCTTAAGCTCCTATTTCTTATACAGAATAGATCCTGCCTTCCTAAGCACCTGTTTCTTATACAGTTCAGACAGACCTTCCTGTTGAGCACAAGTGACAGAGACAAACACCTTAATGACCTTTTTTATAGCATTTTTCTGTTTCAGATTTGTTGAAGAATACCAACAGATTAGGGGAAATGTAGGGACTTGACTCAGGACCAAAAGAGTCATCAGAGACCTATCCACATTAAATTCGGCCAACTTTCTCAGACACTAGAGGCACTGGTTATCTTTCTTACTGTTACAGTCAAAGCTCCGCTTCTTATCAAATATAGTATGTCTTGACCTGGCGTGTGTGTGTGTGTGTGTGTGTGTGTGTGTGTGTGTGTGTGTGTGTGTGTGTGTGTGTGTGTGTGTGTGTGTAGTGGCATCTTGCTATACTCACAGGTTACGGAGTGCTGGCTGCCTGCAACCTGCTGGGGCTTAGAGGTGTGGCCGTCTTGATGTTGCAGCTGAGCCTCTCATTGGCTGTTGCTCAGCTACATAACCCCGCCCTGTGCTGGGGCTCCTCCCTCCTGCTGCTCTCCACCATTCACATCAGTAGTCTGCAAGACGTCCAGGTGAGGTGCGTGTGTGTGTGTGTGTGGTGCATGTGTGTGTGGTGTGTGCGTGTGCATGTGCGTGTGTGTGTGTGTGTGTGTGTGTGTGTGTGTGTGTGTGTGTGTTAGAGAAAGAGAGAGGAATGGTGTGTGTGTGTGTTAGAAAAAGAGAGAGGAATGGTGTGGTGTGTGTTAGAGAAAGAGAGAGGAGTGGTGTGTGTGTGTGTGTGTGTGTGTGTGTGTGTGTGTGTGTGTGTGTGTGTTAGAAAAAGAGAGATGAGTGGTGTGTGTGTGTGTGTAGGGCGAAGGGGACAGAAAGAGGATTTTCAGAGAGAGAGGCCCACGCCCATCTCTTGTCTCTGTATCTGCAGAGGTCTGCAGGGGGAATGTAGATGGGACTGATCTTCAGCACACACACACACACACACACACACTCCCCATCTCTGCGTCTCTCTCCCTCCAGTATACAAGCTGTCTGTCTTATTTATTCTCTGTGACATACACACACACACACACACACACACACACACACACACACACACACACACACACACACACACACACACACACACACAGAGTGGCTGTCCTAGGGATGTGGATGATGAAGTATACTATGCTGGATGTGTGTGGATGATGAAGCATCCTATGCTGGATGTGTGTGGATGATGAAGTATACTATGCTGGATGTGTGTGGATGATGAAGTATCCTATGCTGGATGTGTGTGGATGATGAAGTATACTATGCTGTATGTGTGTGGATGATGAAGTGTACATTGACAAGTGTTACCTGAGACTAGACAGCATCAGGACCAGTTTCCTGTGTGTGTGTGTGTGCGTGTGTGTGTGTGTCTGTGTGTGTCTGTGTGTGTGTGTGTGTGTGTGTGTGTGTGTGTGTGTGTGTGTGTGTGTGTGTGTGTCTGCTGATCACACTGACTGACAGGTTTTGTCCTCTTTGCTCTTCCTGCTGTCTCAGACTGAGATAACCTTAGAGATAAGCTTTTTTTCCACCAAGGTCGTCTGTGTGTGTGTGTGTGTGTGTGTGTTTGTGTTTACGCAGCTATCTGTTTGTCTGGGCAAGCAGATTTCCTCCCCTCAACAGGAAATGTCTAACTGGCTGAGCACCTTAGCCTTGTCTAGTCCAATCCTGTCGGCCTGGCCCTGTCCATCTGCAGCTCCAGGACCTGAAAGATCTATTTATTTACTTGCTTCATGTGGCTGCCTTCCAGCTGCCATCCCAAGCGATGTACAAAAACACATACAGTGTCAGTGTTGTCTTTATTTTGTCATTCATTTTAATATCGTCATTATCGTTGTATGCCAAGGGGCATTTTGAAAATGTGCAGGTTAGGAAAGCAAAAATAAGGTCATCCATGCTGTCTTGAAACACAATAAGCGAACTGATAGGCCATCATGGGTAATTACCCTTCAATGGGCAAACGCGGGATGAAACATATTTTTAGAGATACAGCAATAGCATGTTTTTTTTTTAAAGTGTTGACCTACAAAGCAGATCGTCTCCACCAGCCATGTCATTTCTCAGTCGGTGGATGGTGGTGGAGAAGTGTGATATATTTCTAATGTCCTGAAGCGGAATATATGTGACTGTGACTGTGTGTGATTTCCTCAGCTCTTTTTGGCTGATGTGTGTGTTGGGGATGCTGGGGCCATGAGGTTATAGTTTTTTTTTTTTTTATATCATACTTCTAACAGGAAGTCCTCTTTCTTTTTACCGTAACATGTAACATGTGGGAGAGGAGACGTCAACAAACCCCTCCACCTCCTGTGTCATCCATTTCTCCGGCCATTTTTAACAAGAGCCCAGTTGTCCAATGTCACCAAGTACTGTAAGGGGTGAAAATGGTGCTACATAGCTATTGGCTAGCACAACCAGGCAGCTACAAAGCTATGCTATGGGGACAGATGTTAGACTGTTCGTGTGATTGGGTTGTCCATGCTGATGGCTTGTGACAACCCGTAACTTGTGAAATTACGTCACTTCCTCGTAAGATGCGTTCCGGTTTGCGTTTACGTTCATCACAACACAATAAGTCGGAGAGCATGGTATCTATTCACCTCGAGTAACGTAGTGTTGTCTAGCATTTGTTTTTAGCAACATAGCAACATTGCTACCCACTTTTACCAACACCAACAGATAAACAACATATTCCACAAACAACAAGACAACATAACACATACTCTTGAGCCATTGGAATGTGTACGAGTAATTGAAATGGACACTCACATTTGCTTAGCAGTAAAAAGAAAAGTAAAATAGCACAGCTACTTAACACAAACACAGGGCGCAGCCATCTTTGTTTTCAAGTCGTAAGAATTCTCCACCGAACTTGGGAGTCCTCTGGTTTGTACAAGATCGGACGACTTACGACAGACAACAAAATTAACTCTGGTATAGTTTTGAGTTGATATCTAATTGGAGTCGTTTTTGCGCCATTTATTTGTTACAAGCTCAGCGACAGCCTAGCAGACATTTTAGGTCATATTTTGTTGAGCAACACTTGTTGCCAGGACAATAAATCCGCCTTTAGACTATTAAATTCAATCCCTTCAGTTTGTTATGATTTTGTGTGTGAATCAGACAGATGGAAACACGCCTCAGCGACTGGCATTCTGTTTGCCAGCCTGTCTAGAAGAATACAAAAAATAAATAAAATAATAATATCTTTAATACCACAAAGCCTTGTAAAAGTGGGAATGTTTCTGTCGACTGATGTAAAGTAGTGGGTTTAAGCTAGCTTTTGGCATGTTAATTAATGTACATGGTCCCTCTTACACAAATAAACATAAAGATAAGCATTTGTTGTGCTTCAGCTTCTGCTGATGTTTGTTCAGTGATCTGGATCAGTGAGCATTTGAATCACTTCCAAACAAGACCAACACAATAAAGTTCACCATGATTAAATCTGAAATACTCATATCTTTTGGCTTCTGTACTTCATAGAAGTCTTGTATTCTAATGCCCCATCATATCTTTTGGCTTCTGTACTTCATAGAAGTCTTGTGTTCTAATGCCCCATCATATCTTTTGGCTTCTGTACTTCATAGAAGTCTTGTGTTCTAATGCCCCATTGGTGAGCCACAGATGACACAGTTCGGAGGGAAGAATACTTTGTCTTGTCTTGTCTATGTGTCTGTATATTAGCCATGTGTTAGCACTATTGGAGCTGTGGTTGCATGCAAGCAAAAGTGTGCGAGCGTGTGTGTGTGTGTGTGTGTGTGTGTGTGTGTGTGTGTGTGCGCGTGTGTGCGTGCGTGTGTGTGTGTGTGTGTGTGTGTGTGTGTGTGTGTGTGTGTGTGTGTGTGTATGGGTGTGTGTGTTTGCGGGCATGAGCAGGACGTCTGATGGAGATCCCAGCGTTATCTCTGCCAGACAGACAGCTGCTCGGCGTAATGGCTGGCCGACTTCAGCGTCTTGCGAGACTCGGGGTGTTCTCCTGTTAGGGCCCCATTTGTTGAGATTAAAGAGGAGTGTCTCTTCGTGGGATTTATGAAGTGCATCGTTATGCACTCCTTCTCCTCCCCTTTTTCCCTACTCACTCACTCACTCACTCACTATCTCACTCACTTACACACTCACTCACTCACTCACTCACTCACTATCTCACTCACTTACACACTCACTCACTCACTCACTCACTCACTCACTCACTCACTCACTATCTCACTCACTCACTCACTCACTCACTCACTCACTCACTATCTCACTCACTTACACACTCACTCACTCACTCACTCACTCACTCACTCACTATCTCACTCACTTACACACTCGCTCACTCACTCACTCACTCACTCACTCACTCACTCACTCACTCACTCACTCACTCACTCAAATTCAAATTCAAAAGTGCTTTATTGGCATGACAAATAGCTAGACATTTGTATTGCCAAAGCAATTATTACGTAAGGGATAACGGCCGCCGAGGTGTCCTGTTATACGGAATTAATGGACGAGGGCAAAAAACTCCCCGACGTGCAGCGGAGCCTGTAGTATGAATTATCGTAATGTCATTTAATTTTTAAACAGAGGATAGTGAGGGTGCGTGTGTGTGTGGCTAGAGATATATCAGTCTGTGTGTGTGTGTGCGTGCGTGTGTGTTTCTGTCTGAGGATATGTACAAATGTAGGTTCAACTCACTCACTCACTCTGCCTTTTAGTGTCACTCTCTCTCTCCTCATCAATAGTATACAGTAGCATGTTGTTTACTCTCTCCTCATCAATAGTAAACAGTAGCATGTTGTTTACTCTCTCCTCATCAATACAGTAGTATACAGTAGCATGTTGTTTACTCTCTCCTCATCAATACAGTAGTATACAGTAGCATGTTGTTTACTCTCTCCTCATCAATAGTAAACAGTAGCATGTTGTTTCCTCACTCTCTCCTCATCAGTAGTATACAGTAGCATGTTGTTTACTCTCTCCTCATCAATAGTAAACAGTAGCATGTTGTTTACTCTCTCCTCATCAATAGTAAACAGTAGCATGTTGTTTACTCTCTTCTAGGGTTGGGCACTGAAACACGGTTCTAATATGGCACCGGTGCCGACGCAAACGGTAGTAACTGCATCGAATAACAACGTGGATTTCGGTGCCTCATTTCGGTGCTTAAATCGCGTTGTTTTTTTTATACGAGGCACCACTGCATGTCATGCGCCATCTCTAACGTCTTGCTCTGATAGCAACACACCCAGATACAGTTAGCTAACATAAACACTGGATGTATAAACCAGAGGGGTGCATCACATAGGCGAGTGGACAGTGTTTGACAGCTTGCGTGAGCCCATATCACGAGCTTCTGTCAAAATCTAGCATTGGGCCTAACTACACACAAGCAAAAGGCTATGAAACAACATCAACAGTATACCTTACACAATATCCTTGCTAATGCGCTAACTGGCATTTATTTGAAATGTTATCGGCAAAGTTGTAAGGTGAAATAAAGTTTTCACGTTGTGTTCTAAACAAATAAGACAAATTTGAACATGAAATTAAACTGTTATATTCAATTTACTATCAATATCTCGTAGGAGCAATGAGATATTGATAGTAAATTGAATATAACAGTTCAATTTCATGTTCAAATTTGTCTTATCAATATCAAAAAGCAATTCATGCTTTAGACCATTTTAATTTAAAAACAAAGTACCGGTTCAGGCACCGTTTCGGCACCGGAACCGTTTTAAAAGTATCGGTTTAGCACCGGTATCAGATAAAACCCAAACGATACCCAACCCTACTCTCTCCTCATCAATAGTATACAGTAGCATGCTGTTTACTCTCTGCTCATCAATAGTATACAGTAGCATGTTGTTTTTAATTATTGTATTTTAAAGGTGCAGTTTGATTATGTGTAGTGATTAACCCCCCACCCCTCTGACGGGTATCACCTAAAATGCCCTCCTTCTCTCCCTCTCTCTCTCACTCTCTCCTCTCTCTCTCTCTCTCTCCTTCTCCCTCTCTCTCCATCCCTCTCTCTCTCCTTCTCCCTCTCTCTCCATCCCTCTCTCTCAGCGTGGCTGGTATGAGTCGGAGGAGCAGTACTACCTCCTTATCTTCAGCGTGGCCGTGTGTGGCCTCCGCTGCATCAGCTTCAGCCTGGAGTTCTGCTGGAGTGACCAGTGCTGCCCCCTGACGGCAGGAGGACCACAGTGCGCCAGTGTCCCCAGGGCCTTCCTCTCCCAGCTGTACAGGCTGTCAGCCTACTGCTTCTACCACCCTGTCTTCTACAATGGGCCCATCATCACATACAGGGACTTTAGCAAACAGGTGGGGGAACACACGCACACACATACACACACACACACACTCACTCTCACATACACTTTCTCTCTCTTACACACACACACACACACACACACACACACACACACACACACACACACACACACTCGCTCTCACATACACTTTCTCTCTCTTACACACACATGTACAAGCACACACACACACACATACACACACACACACACACACACACACACTCGCTCTCACATACACTTTCTCTCTCTTACACACACACACACACACACACATGTGTACTGTGTGTGTGCTCCTAGAAATGTCTCCCAACCCGAATACACACATGCACATTTCTCACACACACTCTCAGACTGTAATAGACCCTCTGCAGGCCACACTCAGGTGTGAATACTCTCTGAAGTGGGCTGCTGTTAGTGAGCATTCTAATTGGACCTCTGGCCCTAAGGTGATGTGTGCATGTGTGCTGTGGGCTCTGGTGTTTGCTTACGGTCGCTGGAGAGCGCTCTTTTGATGTGTTAATGCTGAATGCTGCCGCTAACAGACCGGAGCTATTTTTAGGAAGGGCAATAAAAGCTCCATCTAGCTGCAGTGGTTGCAGTGCGCTCCACTTGGGCGTGGTTGTTCTTTCCCCACCTCAGGGGGATGGAGTTAACTGCAGCACTAAGCATCTCCAGCTCCACATAGTATAGTGAAACCTATGCACACCTTATGTAACGTATTTAAATGGGGCCTCATGTAAATGTTGGTGAGCGTCTGCACTTTTCAGAGACAGAGGGAGGATGTGAGGAGTTTATGGCTGGGTTAATTGTCAAGCAGAGCTTTTCAGTTTTGTGCTTCATCCCTTAGTGTGTGTGTGTGTGTGTGTGTGTGTGTGTGTGTGTGTGTGTGTGTGTTTGTTTGTTATAGATATTGAAGGAATCATGTGAGACAGAGTGTGCTGTGTGTACTCTCTCTCTATCAGAATCTCCCTCTCTCTTTCTGCCAGACACACACACACACACACACACACACACACACACACATCTGTGATGATAGGAAGATGGATGGGGGTATTGCCTCCATGGTGCAGGACTAGAGGCACTTGGCAGTGTATTTCCTAGTGGAGAGCAATCTAATCTGGAGCGTGTTTTGTTGCTGCCTGTGTCTGTCGGAAACGCTCGGCCAAATCATTTAGCAGCGAATGTATCTCACCCAACCATCAGATACACACACACACACACACACACACACACACACACACACACACACACACACACACACACACACACACACACACAACATACACTCAAAGTAGCAAATACACACAAACACATACACACGCACACAAATCTACCCTTCATGTGGACAATTCTTTTAAGAAGTGAATGTGTGCGTCTACATGTGTGTGTGTTTGTGTGTGTGTGTGTGTGTGTGTGTGTGTGTGTTTGGCCGGGCGTGTGTGTGTGTGTGTGTGTGTGTGTGTGTGTGTGTGTGTTTGGCGTGTAAATGGAGAGAGATGTGGCCGGGTGTGTGTGTGTGTGTGCTGGTGTGTGTGTGTGTGTGCTGGTGTGTGTGTGTGTGCTGGTGTGTGATTAAGCCCCTCCCCAGGGGAGCAGAGGCAGTGGAAGTGGAGGGCTGTATTATTAATGTCCGACAACACCCTCAGCGCTGCCGTCAGGTATACATGCAGATAAGCTCTCATCTATCGCTCTTCTCTTCCTCTCTTCTCTCCTCTCTCTCTCTTGTACTCTTCATGCCTCTCTCTTTTCATCCCCCTCTCTCCCTCTATTTTCTTAATTTTCTCTCTCTACATCATGATCACTCTTTCTCTCTCTCCCTCTCTACATCGTGCTCACTCTTTCTCTCTCTCTCTAAAACATAATCACTCTTTTTCTCTCTCTCTCTCTAAAACATGATCACTCTTTTTCTCTCTCCCTCTCTACATCATGTTCACTTTTTCTCCCTCTCCCTCTCTCTCTCTCTACATCATGATCACTCTTTCTCTCTCTCTCTCTCTCTACATCATGATCACTCTTTCTCTCTCTCTCTCTCTAAAACATGATCACTCTTTTTCTCTCTCTCTCTCTAAAACATGATCACTCTTTTTCTCTCTCCCTCTCTACATCATGTTCACTCTTTCTCTCTCTCCCTCTCTCTCTCTACATCATGATCACTCTTTCTCTCCCTCTCTCTCTCTACATCATGATCACTCTTTCTCTCTCTCTCTCTCTCTACATCATGATCACTCTTTCTCTCTCTCTCTCTCTCTCTCTCTCTCTCTCTACATCATGATCACTCTCTCTCTCTCTCTCTCTCTACATCATGATCACTCTTTCTCTCTCTCTTTCCCTCTCTACATCATGATCACTCTTTCTCTCTCTGCCTCTACTATCTCTCTTTGCCTCTCTATGTCTGTCATTGTGGATTAGTCCACCCAATCGCCCTCTCTCTCTCCCTCACCCTCTCTCTCTCTTCATCTCTCTCCATCTTTTGCCCTCTGTTTTTCTCCCTCTCTCTCTCTTTCTCTCTCCCTCCCTCTCTCTCCTCTCTCTCCCTCTCTCTCCTCTCTCT
>NC_055972.1:6319940-6322440 GCF_018492685.1 Alosa sapidissima | reverse complement strand
TGAGGGGCTAATTTCAGTTTAGCTCTGGGAGGCCGGCTAATTAATTAGATGCAGTCAGTGAGTTCGGCTGTAAGCAGTAAACCAAAGCAGTTGGCATCACTGGGCAGTCGTGCAGGCAGGGCTCATTACAGCTCACTCATGGACAGTGCACAGGTAACGCTGTGGAACTACTGACCTGGTGAAGAATGAGGCTAGTTGGATAGGACAGGTAATGCGTTATTGAGCTGGTGAAGAATGTGGCTAGTTGGATAGGTAATGTGTTATTGAGCTGGTGAACAATGTGGCTAGTTGGATAGGACAGGTAATGCGTTATTGAGCTGGTGAAGAATGTGGCTAGTTGGATAGGTAATGTGTTATTGAGCTGGTGAACAATGTGGCTAGTTGGATAGGACAGGTAATGCGTTATTGAGCTGGTGAAAAATGTGGCTAGTTGGATAGGTAATGTGTTATTGAGCTGGTGAACAATGTGGCTAGTTGGATAGGACAGGTAATGCGTTATTGAGCTGCTGAAGAATGTGGCTAGTTGGATAGGTAATGTGTTATTGAGCTGGTGAACAATGTGGCTAGTTGGATAGGACAGGTAATGCGTTATTGAGCTGCTGAAGAATGTGGCTAGTTGGATAGGTAATGTGTTATTGAGCTGGTGAACAATGTGGCTAGTTGGATAGGACAGGTAATGCGTTATTGAGCTGGTGAAAAATGTGGCTAGTTGGATAGGTAATGTGTTATTGAGCTGGTGAACAATGTGGCTAGTTGGATAGGACAGGTAATGCGTTATTGAGCTGGTGAAGAATATGGCTAGTTGGACAGGTAATGTGTTATTGAGCTGGTGAACGATGTGGCTAGTTGGATAGGACAGGTAATGCGTTATTGAGCTGGTGAACGATGTGGCTAGTTGGATAGGACAGGTAATGCGTTATTGAGCTGGTGGACGATGTGGCTAGTTGGATAGGACAGGTAATGTGTTATTGAGCTGGTGAAGAATGTGGCTAGTTGGATAGGACAGGTAATGCGTTATTGAGCTGGTGGACGATGTGGCTAGTTGGACAGGTAATGCGTTATTGAGCTGTGGACGATGTGGCTAGTTGGATAGGACAGGTAATGCGTTATTGAGCTGGTGAAGAATGTGGCTAGTTGGATAGGACAGGTAATGCGTTATTGAGCTGGTGAAGAATGTGGCTAGCTGGATAGGACAGGTAATGCGTTATTGAGTTGGTGAACGATGTGGCTAGTTGGATAGGACAGGTAATGCGTTATTGAGCTGGTGGACGATGTGGCTAGTTGGACAGGTAATGCGTTATTGAGCTGTGGAGGAATGCGCTCACTTGGGACTAGTCATCGGCAGATGAGGAGATTCAGTGTTATCAGATGTGCACTACCAGCTGTGGTCTGCCATTTTTTGAGCACTTTGAGTGCAGCATCCGTGATCTCCAGAGATGAAACTGACTTCCTACAGCGTAGCTGTTGAAGCTTGACTGCTGAAGATTGTCCCTCTTGGGGTGCTGTCACACCCTCCTTGTGCTACGTGCTTGTCTACTGTGATGCTAATTCCTGAGTTCGCACATACACTGAGATTGTATTGATTGAGTGAAGGCTGCAGTGACTAGTCCTAGCCCCTTGTTTTCTCCTTGGCCTGCCTCTGTTGCGCTTCATTCATCTTTCTCCTACTTTGCCTTCCCCTCGTACCTGGTGTCTGTGTCTGGTGACCCATATTCCAGCCCTCGTTCATCTATTTGTCTGACCGGCTCTCTCTCTACTCCCTCTCTCTCTCTCTCTCTCTCTACTCCCTCTCTCTCTCTCTCTCTCTCTCTCTCTCTCAATTCAATTCAATTAAAATGTGCTTTATTGGCATGACAAATCATATGATGCATTGCCAAAGCGTTCACAGGAATAATAATAATTACAAAAAAGTAAACAAACAAACATATACAAACATTACAAACATTTACACTTCATCAATACAGTGTGTGTGTGTGTGTGTGTGTGTGTGTGTGTGTGTGCGTGTGCGTGTGTGCGCGCGTGTGTGTGTGTTTGTGTGTGTGGGCCTGTTGCTCAGTGATCACTCCTCTTTCACAGTTGTGTATGTAGTGTGAAGCTAGTATTGCACAATCTTCCTCTTCTCCTAATAAATATCTAATTTTCTTGTGATCTTCGATCTCAAAGAATTTTGGATATATAGATTGAAATTTTGGATAGAAGTTGGAGCGTATTTCTTTGTAGCTTGGGCAGCTAGTGAGGAAGTGTAATTCTGACTCAATTTCTTTTTTGTCACAGTTAACACAAAGTCTGTTTTCTTTAAGCATTCAAGTCTTCTTTAAGCATTCAAGTTTTTCTTTCTGGGTGTTGATGATTTGGTTGGTATTCTTTCAAGAGGGGTGCCAGTGTCCTGAGGCTGAATAGTGATGTTAGTTCCATTGGTTGTTTCTTGCTTGAGCCTATGGACCAACTGGATAAGGGGACTCTCCCTCTCTCCCTCTCTCTCTCTCTCTCTCTCTCTCTC
>NC_055972.1:6304940-6317440 GCF_018492685.1 Alosa sapidissima | reverse complement strand
CCAATGTTCTATACTGCATACGCAGGCGTGCTGTACATTACAAATATGATCTGAAGACTTCATTTGGCTCATGTGTACAGGGATATTGTGTATGTGTGTGTTTTTATATGGGTAGGTATAAGTGTTTCAAAGCATGTGTGTGTATGACGGAGTGCCATCACTACAGTTGTGAGTATGTGCTCTGACTTCCATAGCAACGGGCCTGGCTCTTTGGCATAGCAGGTTTAGCGCCCCGGAGACCCGGCTTCAAGACTGGGTGGCGTCACTGCTCTTTCAATACATATGTGTGCGCGGTCATGCTTGTGCTTGTACGTGTGTGTGTGTGTGTGCGCATTCATGCTTGTGCTTGTACGTGCGTGTGTGTGTGTGTGTGTGTGCGCGCGTTCATGCTTGTGCTTGTACGTGTGTGTGTGTGTGTGTGTGTGTGTGTGTGTATGTGCGCGTTCATGCTTGTGCTTGTACCTGTGTGTGTGTGTGTGCGTGTTCATGCTTGTGCTTGTACGTGTGTGTGTGTGTGTGTGTGTGTGTGTGTGGTTCATGCTTGTGCTTGTACATGTGGAGTAACACAGGGCTGTTATGTGGTGTTGTGCAAAAAAAAAATAGTCATGATAATAAAGCTAAGCTAAAGCAGGTGCTTTTAACTGAGGCGGGAGAACCTGGGAACAGCAGTGTGTGTGTGTGTGTGTGTGTGTGTGTGTGTGTGTGCTAATTGAACAAGTGTGAATGCCCTGCCCCACTAGACCAAAGCAGGACTGGACTGGTGGTGTGTGTGTGTGCGCGTGCATGTGTGTGTGTGTGTGTGTGTGTGGGGGCGGAGGGGGGTTACACCTGCAAGGGTACACGTTGGGTTCACTGGGAAGACAAATGGCCAAGGGGCTGAACCTGGACACACCAGACACTGCTTGGTGTTTTTCAGATGAATTATGGGGGGAATTACAGGGACTGAAATAAACCGCCACAGGCGTCCAAACGCTGCTCTCTGGACTTGGCTTAGATAGCCTGACACGGCAAAAGCCTCCTGCGTCCTGGCTGCTTGGAAGGGGGAAAGAATGCATCGACATTTGTATGGGTTTGGCCCCAAGACGCCTCAGCTGTGGCTACAATGACTCAGCGTAATGGGTGCGTGTCACCTGCAGATACCTGCTGAGTCAGCAGTGGAGCACGCCAACAGGGGAGCCGGGACTTGTGATGCCGTGTTCCTTTTGGCTCCGTATAAATGTAACCTGGTGGTGGGGGTGTTGTTGTCGTCATGGTCGTTGTCGTCGTTCCACTGGGGTAATGGAAATCCTTGGCCGTGGAATACTGTAAGATTGAGAAATATTGTCTTAAAGGCAAACTATGCAGGTTTTTTAGCTTAATTTACCTTAACAGCTTCAGACTCATTGGAATGGTTATATGACTTTTTTTCGGGTTGAACGGTGGCCGTCTCACTTCCCCCAGCGCCTGTGAGCGGAAAAACCACCTTTGCAGCTTTGGGCCGGCGGCCTTAGTGTCAGGAAGTATAACGAGTGTAACAAATTGCTTTACTGCATTCAAATACACACACACGCCAGGCACGGCTAGAACAAGGTAGCGATGGAGTTTCTCAGACATTCGTCATGACGGAGCCAGTAAAAAGAAGCAAAAAACGAGAAAACAGCGAATAAATTGCCAATACTGCATAGTTTCTCTTTAAATAAAGCAAGCATTATTTATTCAGGTTGGCAGTGGAGCTTATCCAGAATGCCAGTCACACTTAAAGCGGCTCTAGGTCGTGGCACAAGGTTTACCAAGTGAACCAAAGCGATTGTGCTGTACTGTAAAGTGCACTGTATATTTCCATAATACACACACAAGAGAGACACATACATAAAGCAGGTATTCATTTTCATATATAAACCAGGGAAGAGCTCATAAAGTCTGGCTCATAGAGCAGTAAATATCAGTCATGGGCATTACTTAGTGTCCGAGGGCTGCGTTCGCTCGATGTAGTGGGCAGACTGACGGACACCCGTGCTTTTACAGGCTGAGACGGGGTCTGCTATCAGCCTAAACAAGGGCTAAGTTATGTGCACGTCTGTCCGATTTAAAGACGCTGTCTGCTGGCTCGGCCGTTCCTCTGAATCAGAGCTAATGAAGTGGAGTGCTCTGGGATTAGAAGCTTTAATGAGTGGGAAGCCATGGATACGGTAAACATTCTGCCCCACAAGCCTTTTCTGTATTAAGGCCTTCGGAGCGCTCAGTCTTTACCACAAATCTATTGCGGAATAAATTGGATTTCTCTTAAATTAATGCAAGACGTTGCCATTCGGAGTCAGGATTTGTTGCATTTGTTTAAGAGGGCTGCTGTCCCATGGGGAATCAGATGGCCTTATGGGAAATGAGCAACTACAATCCCTTACAGTAAATCTCTGTGTTCCTCTGTGTTCCTCTCCAGATGAGAGGAGTTCATAGTGGGCCCAGAGGTGAAACAATAGTCTCCTCTTTTCTCTTATGGCTTATAGCCACACACATTCTACACACAACAACACAGACTAACACACTAACACACGCACAGATACATACACACACACACACACCTGACCTGATGTTGATACTGTAGAAGAGCTGATGCTGATCCTATTATTGATTATTGTTGAATATTCATGCGGGTTTTGTTTAATGTAGGGATTACTGACTGGTTAGACATAGTGGAGTGTTGGTGAGAGTTGGTGGAGAGGATGGCGTAGCTCTTCTCTCAGAGCTGGTGGTGGGGATGGCTTAGAGCTCTGGTATTCCTGCTAGCCAGCTCTCTGACCAGTCAGCACTCTCTGTCCCTCAAGAGCAGCAGTGGCCAGCGATGAGGGAAACACAATCTTTACACAAAAAAACAGATTGAAGAACAGATGCAAAGCCTGCACTGAAGATCAGATTCAAAGCCTGCACTGGTTTTGTGGAAAGATTCATGTCTGTCTTTCTCTCTCTCTCTTTCTCTCTTCCTCTCTCTCTCTCTCTCTCTCTCTCTCTCTCTCGCTTTCTCTGTGAATCAGCCTGTCTGTAGGCGATGAGTAAAGCTGTAACAGGATTACAGGACTGCCTTAATGTGTGTGTGTGTGTGTGTGTGTGTCCTTGCCGACATGGTGCTCCACTGCCCTACATACAGTAACTCTCTACATACACACTCACACACATATACACTCGTAAACACACACACACACACACACACATACATCCCCACCCCCTCTTCCAACTCCTCTTGTCATTGTGGATACCCTTGGTCCTTAGTGACGTTCTGAGAACGGTTAAGCAATTGTCCTTCACAATCAGGACGACATCAAACCTCCACCTCCTCTGCATCAGTATCTGCTAGTTAGGAGAGCATCCCCCCAAAGTGTTATCGAACAACTTGTGTGTGTGTGTGTGTGTGTGTGTGTGAAGGTAGACAAGCACACATACTGTCCAACCGATCAATTGGTATGTGCTTGGACTCAATTTTATACATTGACTGTGGTCTCACCCATTCATTTCTGCTGGCTGGTCATTTTTGATCGAGAACACCACAGGTTTATTAAACACCACAGGTTTATTAAACACCAACAAATTATAACAAATTTGTTTGTGTGTTAAGATGTCCTGTGTGAACAAAGTATTGGAGCCTCATCATGATAGTCAGATTAAATTAACAATATAAATCAGTCAAATTTGACTGTAACTCAGCAGGAGGGTTAAGCAGTTGTCCCTCACATGCAGGACGACTTCATATCCTCTCCTCTTCCACATCATCATCTGCTAGTAAGGACCGCATCTCCCACAGGCATCACTGAGCAACTATTACTGTTAATCAGTACAGGGACATTACAGTACAGGGACATTACAGTACAGGGACATTACAGTACAGGGACATCACAGTACAGGGACATCACAGTACAGGGACATCACAGTACAGGGACATCACAGTACAGGGACATTACAGTACAGGGACATCACAGTACAGGGACATCACAGTACAGGGACATCACAGTACAGGGACATCACAGTACAGGGACATCACAGTACAGGGACATTACAGTACAGGGACATCACAGTACAGGGACATCACAGTACAGGGACATCACAGTACAGGGACATTGTGGATACGGTCTCTCTACAGTTCTTATTACTGTTAAACAGTACAGGGACGTCACAGTACAGGGACATCACAGTACAGGGACGTTACAGTACAGGGACATCACAGTACAGGGACATCACAGTACAGGGACGTTACAGTACAGGGACATCACAGTACAGGGACGTTACAGTACAGGGACATCACAGTACAGGGACGTTACAGTACAGGGACATCACAGTACAGGGACGTTACAGTACAGGGACATCACAGTACAGGGACATCACAGTACAGGGACGTTACAGTACAGGGACATCACAGTACAGGGACATCACAGTACAGGGACGTTACAGTACAGGGACATCACAGTACAGGGACGTTACAGTACAGGGACATCACAGTACAGGGACGTTACAGTACAGGGACGTTACAGTACAGGGACATCACAGTACAGGGACGTTACAGTACAGGGACGTTACAGTACAGGGACATCACAGTACAGGGACGTTACAGTACAGGGACATCACAGTACAGGGACATCACAGTACAGGGACATCACAGTACAGGGACGTTACAGTACAGGGACGTTACAGTACAGGGACATCACAGTACAGGGACGTCACAGTACAGGGACATCACAGTACAGGGACATCACAGTACAGGGACGTTACAGTACAGGGACATCACAGTACAGGGACATCACAGTACAGGGACATCACAGTACAGGGACATCACAGTACAGGGACGTCACAGTACAGGGACGTTACAGTACAGGGACGTTACAGTACAGGGACGTTACAGTACAGGGACGTTACAGTACAGGGACATCACAGTACAGGGACGTTACAGTACAGGGACATCACAGTACAGGGACGTTACAGTACAGGGACGTTACAGTACAGGGACGTTACAGTACAGGGACATCACAGTACAGGGACATTACAGTACAGGGACATTGTGGATACGGTCTCGCCACAGCTCTTATGCTGGTTGTGTCCTGATCACCAGGATCTCCTGTGCTGGCACCCCCACCAGGCCGTGTGTCCACAGGTGCGTCAGCAGGACCTGTGCTTGGCCCCCACCAGGCCGTGTGTCCACAGGTGCGTCAGCAGGACCTGTGCTTGGCCCCCACCAGGCCGTGTGTCCACAGGTGCGTCCGCAGGACAGGAGCCTTGGCCCCCACCAGGCCGTGTGTCCACAGGTGCGTCCGCAGGACAGATGCCTTGGCCTCTATCTGTCTGTTTCTTTCCTCTCTTATCCTGTTGTCACATGGGCCCTGGAACGGACCTGTTTCCTCCAATCAATGGGCTTTCTGCTGCAGTGAGTTTCAGAGTTAATCAATCACACTGCCTCCTGTTCTCACAGGTGAACACACTCAGCCAACACACACACACATACACATGCACACACACATATACACATACACACATACAGACATACACACACACATACAGTTAAGAACAAAATTATTCATACCTCTGGCAAATATTGATTTAATGTTGTAAGACAATGTGGTAGAAACATGGAATCAAAAAAATAAGCCTTTTTATCTTTTTTAACATTTTTATTGAAAATGGCGTGTCCACAATTATTCATACCCTTTTAAAATATTCACTGGAAACATATTTAATCAAAGCTCTCAAAATGGTTCTTATAATACGTACCAAGCCACTCCATGTCTCCACAATGATTGTAGACCGCACCTTTTTAGCTGCAATCCAGGTTTTGAGGCAGGAATGATTATTTGCCATCACTCTGGCCTTGTACTCACTTTTTTGACGGATTGAGGTCTGGACTCTGGCTGGGCCAGAGCTATAGCTATAGAAATTAAAGAAATTATTTAAAAAGGGTATGAATAATTTTGGACAAGACATTTTTCATTCTTCTTTTTTTGATTCCATGTTTCTACCACATCGTCTTACAACCTTTTGACATGTGTCGGTGTCATTTTCAGTCAGAGCAAACATATCGATAAAGCGAAAATCAACATTGAATCAATATTTGCCATGGGTATGAATAATTTTGTTCTGAACTGTATACACACACACACACACACACACACACACACACACACACACACACACACACACATATATACATACACACACATACAGACACACACACACACACACACACACACACACACACACAAACACACATGCGCACATACACACACATACAGTCACACACTCGCCTGAGACATCCTGGAAAATGTCACTCTTTCACTCTCACTCACTGAGTCCTCCTCCCTCTCTCTTTCCATCAGTGTATCAATCTGTCCATCTCATCCTTTCTGTTGGACATTCACTTACACACACACACACACACACACACACACACATACACACAGAGTGATGGAGAGATTAGGTCAGAGAGGTGATACACAGGTAATGTGTGTAATGATACACTCACAATTGCTATAGAAGTGTTAGGGCAGTTTCTAAGGTTCTTCCTTTTCGTAGCCATGCTTTGGAGAGACGGGCCCTGTGTTAATGCCACCGATTCAGTGGCTAACTACTGTACTTTTGGCATTGTAGTTTTTTTTCTTGCAGATTGCGAGAGAGAGAGAGAGAGAGAGAGAGAGAGAGAGGTCAGGTTGAGGACAGAAACAGACAGTGGGAGAACTAATACCAACTTGCAGACCCCAAGATCAGCTGGGCCATATAGGGTATACTGTACCAGGGTATGTCCTCAGGGAATAGCAACACACCCAGAGATGCCAAGCTGTGTTCCCACTGCCACATCACAAGAGGAAGAAGAGCTACTGTACACCTTCTAATATAGAGCAAAATAGCACAAATAGAAATTTCACTGAAATAGGAAATGTGTATTTCTGGAATCTCGGCCAAGAAACAATAATAAAAGCAAGCTCCTTTCTTTGGTGAGAAAAGAACATTGCTGACAGCGTTGTGCGAATCCTGACGCAATTTGAGGAAAAGTGGATGACCCTCGACGGCAATTACCACATTTCCTCTTCACATTTCCAGTAAACTTGTATTTCTCTCCTGATTGTCAAAAACTGTACATCAGGGCTTAGCCTATACTGGGATATTACGCAACCCAGTAGCAATAAAGATTGCCTTTGATGCAATGAGGTAGAGAGAGATGTGTATGCTGACAGGAAGGGAATCTCGTGTGTGTGTGTGTGTGTGTTTGTGTCTGTGTGTGTGTGTGCTGACAGGAAGGGAATCTCGGTGTGTGTGTGTGTGTGTGTGTGTGTCTGTGTGTGTGTATGCTGACAGGAAGGGAATCTCGGTGTGTGTGTGTGTGTGTGTGTGTGTCTGTGTCTGTGTCTGTGTGTGTGTGTGTGTGTATGCTGACAGGAAGGGAATCTCAAGCTCGGCAGCAGAGGGTCCCCAGTGAGCGAGTTGTCAATATGTTTTTATAGCATGTGTGCGACCTCCAGGCTGTGCTGTGTGTGTGTGTGTGTGTGCGACCTCAAGGCTGTGCTGCGGCTGATGTTTGTGTGAGGGCCTCTAATGAACTAATGAGGGGGGGGCAGAATGGAGTTTGGACTGATGGATGTGTGTTTCTCCAGCTCTGCAGGGATCAATTAGATCCTTTTTTTCCTGCTTGAAACGACTCCCGCAAAACACACCCATGGCACTGGTGAAATTGTTTGAGCTTTGTGAGAAAACACACATGGTGTGTGTGTGTGTGTGTGTGTGTGTGATGAGACCAGGCTAAGGGCAGTGAACATAGATTTCATGTTCACTGAGACCTGGATTTAGGGTGTTTGTTTGTTTGTTTGTTTGTTTGTTTGTTTATTTATTTATTTATTTATTTATTTATTTATTTCATCTTTGTTTGTTGCAGACACTTTGATGTGGGACTCTACAGGTGGCTCATCAGGTAAGGATTGTGAGACTGCGTGTGTGTGTGTGTGTGTATGGTGTGGTGTGTGTGGGACAGAGAGAGCATTTGTGTGTGTATCTGTATGTACTGTATGTGTGTGTAAGAGGGAGAAGGAGCCCATGTGAGAGAAAGAGAGTGTGTGTGTGTGTGTCTGTCTGGGACTTGGTTTGTGTGTGTTTGCATGTGTGATGAATCACCTAATGAGTGTATTGACTACAGTAGGTATGATACTTTTGCATTGCTTCATGACTCAACATTTCCATGCGTAGTACAAAAGTGATGCTCTCTGCACCAAACAGACAGACACATAGCTGGCAGAGAAACAGAGCAGGCGTAACAGTGTTATGACTTGATGGATAAACACCTACAAAAACAGCAGACATCTCACTAGGCTCCCCCTAGAGACAGACACAGACATACTGACACACACACACACACACACACACACACACACACACACACACACACACACACACACACACACATACATACACACACACACACATACACAAAAAAAAAACACACACACACAAACACAAGGGCACATGGGGCCATGGGCACTGGCAGCCTGAAGCAGAGTGTTTGGTAGCTGCATGGTGCCCGCTGCTGGTTTACGCCATCTGGAGCCCACTGCAGTGGCAGACCCAGCCCAGCCCAGCCCAGCACAGCCCAGTCCAGTCCAGCCCAGCCCAGTCCAGCCCAGCCCAGCCCAGGCCAGCCCAGCCCAGGCAGAGGCAGAGGCAGCAGGGCTGGAGCTGGAGGCCAGGGGAAGGGGGCATGCTGGATGCTGGAAAGGTGCGGACATCCGTGCAGCCTCCTCCTTAGGCTGAGGGAGCGCTTGGGAGTGAGACGTCACGGACATGCAGCAAAGCTGGAGCCAGAGGTGTGTGTGCGTGTGTGTACGTGTGTGTGCGTGTGCGTGTGCGTGTGTGTGTGTGTGTGTGTGTGTGTGTGTGTGTGTGTGTGTGTGTGTGCGTGCGTGTACGTGTGTGTTTGTGTGTGTGTGTGGCATGGGGGTTATGGAGACAGACAGACAGAAGCAGCAAGGGTTGGACTGGACATGGAGTCAGACAGCCTGTGAGATACCCATATGACCTTATCTGAGAGTTGGGATGGAAGATGGGTGTGTGGGGAGAGGAGAGGAGAGGAGAGGAGAGGAGGGGAGTGGGTGGACACAGCCAGACACCGTATGTTCTCAGCTCCTGAGCCACAGGTTAAGTGTGTTTATTGTGGAGGACAGATCTAGCTTAGAGGGCACCAATCAGACACAGATCTAGATTAGAGGGCACCAATCAGACACAGATCTAGATTAGAGGGCACCAATCAGACAATGAGTGAAGATGACAGGGCACCAATCAGACAATGAGTGAAGATGACTGGGCGCTTTCTGTTCTGTCTCCGTCCTCTCTGTGTGATTCAGTGCAGTGACGGTGTGCTGATGGAGTGACACTTACAAAGCATGTTGGTTTTGTGAGCAGTACACACTCAACAGACACACACACACACACACACAGACACACACACACACACACACACACACACACACACACACACACAGACAGACGGACAGATGGTGTAATCTAATTACAATCATAGATGGTGTCTGCTCTAGGTCACCTTTCCTCTGAATTGGCTTGGGAGTTGACCTCTGGTGATGTCGGTGTAGACGTCATCCTCTTTAATTAGAGAGAGAGAGAGAGAGAGAGAAAGAGGCAATGTGTATTTATCAATTTATCGATGAGGGAGTGTATTGAAATCAAATGCATTGATGTGATCTATACTATGCTTTGACAACACTATTTTTCTTTTGAGTGGTCATGCCAATTGTTCGTATTGAATTAAATGAACAGCTAGAAAGAGAATGAGAGAGAGACTTTTGACCTCATTATGGTTGTGGCATCACATCACTATCACAGAATGACTATTTGACCTCGGTCAAAAAGTTATTCTGTTACTGATGTGACGCCACAACCTATGAACACTTGGATATTTAAAGTCCTCCTAAGCTCCTCTAACACTCCATACTTTTCAAAGGCTGGGGCGTTGTTCATTAGCTTGTAGAAATCATGCTCCACATTAATTAATGTGTGTTGACCAAACTCTTAATTAGAGAGAAGAACACATCGATTGAATAGAGAGAGAGAAAGAGAGAGAGAGAGAGAGAGAGTAATTACGCATTTTCTGAATGAATAGTGTGAGTGAATCACGTGAATATGTGAAATCTTTGTTTTTTGTTTTTTTCGCTTCGGAGTGATCTGTTTCGGGTGCAGCAGCGATTGATTTAAACTGTTCCATGAATTGAGACAAATAACTTAGGTCTCTATACATGAATCTCAGCCACAGTCTTTTGTGGTGCATGAGTGATTAGTCTGTGTGTCTGTGTGTCTGTGTGTGTGTGTGTGTGTGTGTGTGTGTGATCATCGGGAGGGCGAGGCCACCACACTTAAATGAGCCTTAAGCACAAAAGCACACTTCTGCCCTTAGTAACAGTCGATAAGCAGCTGAAGCATGTTATGGAAATCAGTCTGTTCCCACTCACAGATCTGTGTGTGTGTGCATCTGGAAATGAGTGTGTTCCCACACACACAGATCTGATGGCACTCATTAATTAGACGCTGTTTGCAAATGGGTTTTTAAACTGTGGAGGGCAAACACACTTACACACACACACATACATAGAACTCGGCTTTTATCTGACAAACTGCCTCGTGTTGCATACACACACCTTTTCTACTCATGTGCCTTTACTCTGCACACACATACACACACACACACACACACACACACACACACACACACACACACACACACACACACACACACATACCTTTTCTACTCATGTGCCTTTACTCTGCCAGAGCTTTTGTCTAGGTGTGAACAACCACTACAACCCCAAATCAGAAAAAGTTGGGACGTTGTGTAAAATGTGAATAAAAACAGAATGTAATAATCTACAAATTTCTTAAACTCATATTTAGTTGCAAAAAGGACACAGACAGCATATGAAATGTTGAAAATGACAAATGTGACACTTTCCTGGAAAATATATGTTTTTTATATAATTTTGAATTTGATACCAGCAACATGTTTCAAAAAAAATTGGGACGGGGGTAACAAAATGCTGGAAAAGTTGTGCAATGATAAAGAAAACAAAAGGAGGAATGTTTCAAAACTAATTAACTGGCAACATGATTTGGTATGAAAAAGAGCATCCCAGAGAGTCAGGGTCTCTTAGAAGTAAAGATATGGGTATTCATCACTGTGTAAACCTGTGTGCACAAATGAGGATTGCTGTGGTCTTTTGGACCTCAGATGGCACTGCATCGAAACCAGACCTGTTTCCAGACCTGTCATTGTATGGGCTCAGATGGCACTGCATCAACACCAGACCTGTCATTATATGGTCTCAGGAAAACCTCTGATAACCATTGTCTTTCTGCACAATTTGATACTCAATTCAAAAACTGCAGCCAAATTTGCAACAGCTAAAACAGCCAAAATTGAGACATGATTCAGAAAATACCACCGTCTTATCAGGGCCTGAGCTTGTTTAAAATGAAATGAGGTAACATGGAAAAAGGTCCTGTGGTTAGACCAATTTTTTGGTAATCATGGATTCATCTGGAAGAGGGCCTTTCCAAGTAGCCAACATATCCAACTTATTTTAGTGCTCAGTTCGAAACCCAACATCTATGACGGTGTGGAGGTGCATTAGTGCCTACAGAATGGGCATCTTGCACATTTGGCAAAGCACAATCAATTCTAAATGATGTATACAGGTTTTGAGCAACATACACTGCCATCCAGGCAATGTTTTTTTCCATGGAAGACCTTGAATCAGGAAAACAATGCCAAAATGAATTCTGCACATATTTAAACAGTATTTCCCCATAGAGGGGAGAGTCCAGGTGCTAAAATGGCCTGTCTGCAGTCCAGACTTGTCAAATTACTTGCATCAACAACATTTTATTCTCAAAACTCTAACAACTGGTCCCCTCAGTTCCTACACATTTACAGAATGTTTCTAAATGAAGCAGCACAGTGATAAACATTCCCTTGAAACATGTTGCTGGCATCAAATTCAAAATTAACATATATTTTCCATGAAATAGTCGAAATTTTCATTTTCAACATTTGATATGTTGTCTATGTTGTCTTTGTTGTCTAACTTTTTCTGATTTGGGGTTGTAAAACACACACACACACACACACACACACACACACACACACAGACACACGCACACACACACACACACACACACAGACACACACACACATAAACACGCGCTTTCATGCACATTCACCCACACATACCTCTCTAGAGCTGTAGCACTTAGATCTTAACCCATTGCATTTAGTTTGCTCTCTTAGGTATGCTGTTTAAAAAGATTCACCATCAAGACCACACACACAAACACACGCACACACACTCACACACACACACACAATAATTGTGAAGCAGTGAGTGTCTCGGCCATTAGCCAATTGCAGGCAGCCATTGTTTGTTTTATTCTCTTGCCCAATGAAGGGTTTCTTCTGTAAGCGGGGGAAACATATGGAGGCTCTCAAGCGGCCCCTTTGA
>NC_055972.1:6294940-6299940 GCF_018492685.1 Alosa sapidissima | reverse complement strand
GGTAGCCTCTGTACTTTGGGCTTGTACATTGGCTGGAGATGAATGAGGTTGTTTAATTTGATAAATGTTTATTTAATTTTGTTTGTTTGATAAATGCTATTTAATCAAAAACACACACTAACACAAAGTGTAATTGAACGAACATTCGGCGTACTGAAGATTAGTGTTAATTTCGTCAGACGAGACGAGAGGAAATATGTTCGTCAACGACCTTTTTTTTCATGACTAAGACGAGACGATGACTAGATGGCACTAATGTCCTGAAACACTGACTAAGTCTATCTTAAGATGCATTATTATTGACGAAAAATGACGAGACTAAAGTGTTTTGCATGAAATAAAAACTAAGATAAAATCTCTCTTCATTTTCGTCTACAAAATTAGAAGACAGAATATCTAGCTGTTATGTTTTCAAAATATTCCGAATGAGTTCATACGCAACAGCTTTCCTGTAGGCTAGTCTACGTGCTGTTGCTGCAACCCTGTGGCTGCAACACGAAACTACATGGAACAAGAACACTGGACGTTTCTGCCAGAGTTAGCAAGCTAACTGCCTAAGCTTTATGCCACAATGCTACATACCCAGAAGTTGAAGCTTCTCTCATACAAATTAACATCCCCCAGAATGTCCATACAAAAATGTTCAGCATGTAATGTCAATTATTTAACTCGTTACACTGTTGATGCAAAGTTTGCTAGCAAGTAAGCTAATATGGAAAGTTTGCTAGCAAGTTAGCTATGGCTAAGCTATGGCTTACTTATTGTCTTTGCATTTTGCTTATTGTGATTGTGAAAACTAAGATACCTTTAGTTTTCTTTTGACTAAAACTAGACTAAAATGACGAGACTTTTAGTCGACTAAAACTTGACTAACAAAAATGATATTTGAATGACTAAATATCACAAAGACTGAAAAGGACATTTTGTCACAAGACTAAGACTAAGACTAAGGGCTGTATTTTGGACACCAGCGCATGGCGTAAAACTCGTTTTTCACCCGCGCAAATTTTTTGCACGTTTATTTTTTAAACATTGCGCCCAGGGGTGTGGCAATTAACAACCTAGGGAGGGGCCTGGCGCGTTGTCTAAAAATCACTATTGTACACCACCTAAACCTGGTCAGAAGTCAATGACTAGTTGTTCATATGCTATTTTAAGAGCGCATGTCAACAGTCATATTGGCAGGTGCACGCACCATCCTTCTATCATTCATGAACGCACACCAGCGCACGTCCATGCAAAGCATTACAAATTGCACGATTACAATGGGAAACATAATTAGAATAAAGATATTACGAAATACTGTACATCTCATGATGAGTAGTTATTCACCATCATTTGCAAATTGGTAATGACTGTTAAAAGTGATTAGGGGAGAGGCGAGAGACACATATGGAGCACAGCTGAAGAAGCACTGTCACGAGATACTTTTGTTTTAAATGTTGTTTTATTCAGTCATTTGAGCAATAGGGTAAGTGTTGCTTTTTCCAGCCTATGTTTTCGGTGGTAACCCATTGTCAGTCAATAGTGAAAGTAACTGCATGTAACTGTCTTGTCATTGACTGACTCCTTAGTGAAGTTAGTTTCACTTTGCCAATGAGTTCAAATAATAGACGAGTGCAAATGCGTGAAGGCTATGCTAGGTTTTAGTAAAGCATGGTTTAAGAATGACTATTCCATACGGTCTCGCAAGCAGCCTCCTTCAAATGCGCCGTTGAATGCCAAAATACCGATGCATTTATTTGACATATTGCGCGTTGCGCCGTTAAAGGGAATGACAGATGTCATTCTCATTGGTTTAAAATGATGTTACGCCCCAAACATACCCATAGGACTGATTAAAAAAGCTAGGAACACCTTGTTGCGCCATGCGCTCCACATTTGATAACGAAATCCCTCCCAATGTGAAATGGACATCCTACTAAATTTGAATAGACTTTTGACGAGTGACGATGCACTTTAGAATGTCATGATAGGGCCCCAAATTAAATATAGGTGACAAAATTAACACTACTGAAGATGCGCTTCAGGTGTTTGGATAGGTCAGGAGGCACTTACAGTACAGTCCGCAAAAAGTTGCAGCATTCTTTGTGGCATGTTTTGTTTTACACAACATTTCCATTAATCATGGATGTGCTGATGACATAAATGACGAAATATTAGAGGACTTAAGGAGACGTGATGTTGAACTGCATGTGCCGATGCTGTTTAACCCAAATGCCCCAGCAGCAGCACGGAAGAGGAGAGTTTATCTGACAGAAGAGCTGCATCGTCCTAGTGTTAGACTACATTGCAAAAATATCACCATGCATTCATAACTTCGTGAGTCAGTGAGAGTGAGCCTGAAACATCGGAAAGTATGTCTTTGTGACATTTCTTTATTTACATTTTGTCAAAAAGAAAAAATGCCAGCCTTGGAAACAATTGTGGCAATTTCCTCCCACGTCTGTTTAACCAAAGCTAATTTGGGTGGGTTTCTCCCATCCCCATACAATGCTACTTCTCTGTCTTTTGCGAAAACGTCGGTCTCATCGGCTGTGAACCACTCCTGGTGTGCACCTGGCAAATCAGCTATTATATTAGCAATCTGCCATGGAACAAGCGCGCCTGCCTTTAAAGGGAATGTGATATGACGCTCTGATTGGTTTACTGCATGTGACGCCCAAACCACACCTATGCGTAATGTAGCTACTTCAGACCAACCCATTTTAGATTTGCGTTGGGCATAAGAGTAATTTATCCTGCCGGTATAATAGCAACAGCGCTCAAGATCCGCCCACAAAGCTACTTGCGTTTTGCGCTTGATTCTTGTGTTTCAGATCGTTAAGATAGGGCCCTAAGTCTTCTTTTGAGTGGACAATCTTTTGATGTGTTTGCTGTGGATGTATACTACCATGGAAGCTGCTACCTGTCATTTGCCTTCCCTTACAGCCGCTCAGAGACTACACGAAGAAATGGAAAAATTGAAATATTGGGCTATATTTTGGCGATCTAAAACGCATGGTCACTGGCAAATAGCTTAAACAAATTTTGGGGTTTGTCCAGTCCACATTGGGGGTGGTTTTGTTATCAAATGTCGGCACCTAGAGCAAAAAGGTTGGTCTTATGCTTCTTAATCAGTCATGGGTGTGGTTTGGGCGTAACATCTGAAAAATTACATCGGAAATTACATCTGTCATTCCCTTAAACAGCAAGCAGCGCAACTTCAAACAGCGCATCAGTATTTTGATAGTCAGCGGCGCAGTTGAAGGAATCTGCTTGCACGCGAGACCGTATGGAACAGGTATTCCACTAAACCTTGCTTTACTAAAACCTAGCAGAGTATAGCCTACACGCATCTGCACTCATCTATTATTTGAACTCATTGGCAAAGTGAAACTAACTTTACCATGATGTAATAGTCAAAGACAAAACAGTTATACACAGTTAATTACTTTCACTATTGACTGACAATGGGTTACCATCGAAAACAACGCCTGAAAAAAGAAACACTTACCCCAATAATGTTCCAATGACTGAATACAAAACTTAAAGGAACCATATGTAAGATTGTGGCCAAAACTGGTACTGCAATCACTTTCAAATTACTGTAGAGCGGTGTATCCCCTCCCCCTCCCCCTCCCCCCTGACTCAAGGTTGCCAACCCGGGTGCCGAAACACTACTGACTTTGTGATTAGTAGATAGGTGGAGGGTGGCGCATCAGGCCAAAACACAACATCAACATCAGTTGAGGGTTACAACTTCACTTTTTAAATGACAATATCCTGGCCGGACTACAGTTGTCAGTGATATAAGTATTTGAAATAAACATGATTTCTTAATGTCTAGTGACATATCAGGGTCATTTTATGATTAATTGAAATACATTTCTTACATACGGTTCCTTTAAGGACATTTATCCTGCAGAGGAGTTGCTGCTTACATCTCGTGCGTCTTCAGCTGTGCTCCATATGCGCCTTGCTAAAGACCAGTTTTTTCTTGGTCAGTGGTGCAATGCGAAAAACTCGATTGTACAATCGGAATAAGCTTTGCGTCGTGATAACAACACGCTTTGCACTGTGCGTCTGATCATCATATTAGAGCCCATAATGTTACTGAGGACTTTCTGAAATTGATCGAAAGTAAAGTGAAGGCTAAGGAAGCTTATCCGATGAAAGATCTGCGGAAGGAAATTGAACATTTGAGCAGTGAAAAAATCGGTTGCAAGAGCTTGCTGTGTGCAGATAACTTAACACCTGAAAGAGATAGAATATTCTTTAACTAATCATAAAATGTCACCCAAACATAAGTGGGACAATCCGGCTAATTAGTCAAAATATGCAAAATAACTCATTAACTATGTGCGATATAAAAATATATAATCTACTCTGTATACTATTTCTACAAGATATTTACTATTACTAAATTAAGAGGACAACTGGAGGGGAGTCCACTTAAATAGTTTTTTATTTTACCTTGTCTACATTATACTTTACTCTCCTATTTGTCCATATTATTTATGCTGGTCTCTAGACCTTACTCTTGCACTGTTGCACTGTTGGACTAATGTTGGACTACTTTTTGCACCTTCACCATGACACTCACTCTCTTGAGCACCTTTCCATGCACACATAACTAAAGGACTATGGTTGGACTACTTTTTGCACCTTCACCATGACACTCACTCCCTTTAGCACCTCACCAGTCCCGGCCCTGTCACTACAAGCGTCTTATGCTTGATCACCCTCAAGCACATTGGACTTTCTTGATTTAATTTATATAGTGTATTTAGTATTTAGTTTTGTTAGTTTTCTTATCTTTCTTATCTTCTACTGTCTTTATTGTACAGTGGAGTTTAGTTATATGTTTATACTTATACTTATGTTTACCATTTCTGCTGTAAGTGCATGTTGTGTGTGATGTCTGTATGCTACTGAGACCCTTGAATTTCCCCATGGGGATCAATAAAGTATCTATCTATCTATCTATCTATCTATCTATCTATCTATCTATCTATTTA
>NC_055972.1:6284940-6292440 GCF_018492685.1 Alosa sapidissima | reverse complement strand
CAGTTAGCTGCTAAGTGCTTCAGATTCTAATGAGTGCACAAATGCATCTGATGGCTAATGGTTATGGAGCAATTAATGTTGAAGATGGTTTCAGTGGATATGCATGGATACATGCAGGGGCGCCTGCAGGAATTAATGCTATGGTACGCACACCCATCACCCCCCCCCCCCCCCCCCCCCCCCAAGCCCCGCAAAAAAATATTTGTCCATTTTAGGTCCGTCCACATCCAGCTCCCCTGTATGTTCGCAGACAACTACCCCCGCAGACTGTTTGCAAACGTTCTCCAAAAACTCAAGGCAAACGGAACCTGTCTGCAAATGTTTGCAAACGTTCGCCTATGTTTTGGGCAGCCGTGGCCTACTGTTCACCGCTTCGGACTTGTAACCGGGTTGCCGGTCCGAACCCCAACCAGTAGGCACGGCTGAAGTGCCCTTGAGCAAGGCACCTAACCCCTCACTGCTCCCCGAGCGCCGCTGTTGTTGCAGGCAGCTCACTGCGTCGGGATTAGTGTGTGCTTCACCTCACTGTGTGTTCACTGTGTGCTGAGTGTGTTTCACTAATTCACGAATTGGAATAAATACAGAGACCAAATTTCCCTCACAGGATCAAAAGAGTAGCCTATATATACTTGTTTGTGAATTTGAACGCACCTCTGTTCTCTTCCGTTCCATTATGTTCTATGTTCTATCCTGTTCTGTTCTGTTCTACAGGGTTCCCGCGGATCCTTAAAAAGTCTTAAAAAGTATTAAATACAACTTTCGGTTTTTAAGGCCCAAAAAAGTCTTAAATTGACTGGAATGTCTTGAATTTTCGAAAAGGAGGTATTAAATTTGTGTATGGGACTGCCAGCGAGTGCGAGAGAGCGAGTGAAATGTCTCCATCCGGTTTCGTGTAATTGTGGCTCTAAGGCTACTGAAGGAAGTGTAGTGGTTGCAGAGTGAAGATGTTTTTCACAGGTGTCGTTAAAGGTGTGAAAATGGTAAGAATATGTAAAAATATGCCTTACGTTTTGTGTTGTAGCCGAGGGCTGAGAGATACGTAGGTAGCCTATGCAAGCGATAGAGCCTGAGAAGGAGCTGGTAAGCCAGTTAGCGATAGGGTGGCCTACGTTCGGATTTGGGCCGGACAGTTTAAAAGCCCTGTCCAGTGCAGTCTCAAGCCAGACGCTCATTTGTCCTCCTTTTTGGAGTTGCGCTGGGCTTCTAGAATCTTTGCTCGGACGCAGCATCGTTTCACAAATTATGGACGCGAAGACTGCTGGTCAAATTATGCGCGGTGCTTCTGTCACTCGTCTGATAATTTGCTGCGCAATTTATGAAGGAACCACAGACCGACAGAGGAAATACACATTAAGTTGATCTGTTGCATCTCTAGCGTGTTTTGCTGGCCTAGCCTAAGTAAATATCTGTCTAAGTTATAATAGGCCTACCTGTAATACCTGTCTGCATCTTGCTTGCCAGCCTTTCCCAGTACTTCGCAAAAGTTGTGAAATATAACCGCATATTTTTTTTAATGTCGGCGACTGGCTACATAAAAAAAACGCATCTGTAAATGCGTTCATAATATGTGCATGCTTGAGATGAAACCAGCAGGTTTTACAATGTTTCAGTCAAGCTTTGGTTGGTTTAAATACAACTGGTATGCAAAATGTAAAGAAGTGGATTAACTTTGATTTGCTGTGCTGCATATGGGACAATAGATGCCTAGTAAAGTTAGTAGGCTTATTAAAATATTTAAATAGTCTACCTTTGAAAAAAAAATTTGAAGGGAGTCCAGTCCAGTACACATGTTTGGCAAGTAGCCTAGGCTACTACAGACACAGGTGAAGAACAGCCTCAGACAGTAGCACAACCAGATATGTACAGCCAGCTTCAAAAGCAAGCAGCCCAGACCCTAAAATTGGGCATTTATAGCAGTGAAGGTAAATACACAATTATTTTTTTTCGCCAAAATATATTTGGTAACGTCTGTAGACATCCAAAATGGGATGGGTGTTAAAATTAGTAGAAAAAAACTATTGCATAAAACAGTTTTAAGTTGTATCTTTTTTGCCGTGGTATAGTCTTAATTTTTCCATTTAGATGTCTTGAAAGGGTCTTAAAGGTCTTTAAATTTGCACTTGGAAAATGTGCAGATACCCTGTTCTATGTTCTGTTCTGTTGGAGAGTGGCTGTTAGTGTTGGGGAGTGTCTGTTAGTGTTGGGGAGTGTACGTTAGTGTTGGAGAGTGTGCGTTAGTGTTGCGGAGTTTGTGTTAGTGTTGGAGAGTGTCATGGAATGCCTGTAAGTGTTTGGGAGTGTCTGTTAGTGTTGGAGAGTGTCTGTTAGTGTTGAGGAGTGTGTGTTAGTGCTCGTACATCACTGTCAGCGATCTCTTTGGGCTCTAGTGAGGGAGATCCATCACTCTCTAATGGGTCAGTTGCTCTGTAGTGGAGACTATCACTCTCTAATGGGTCAGTTGCTCTGTAGTGGAGGCCATCACTCTCTAATGGGTCAGTTGCTCTGTAGTGGAGGCCATTACTCTCTAATGGGTCAGTTGCTCTTTAGTTGAGTCCATTCTGAGAGGCAATGCCTGCTAACTTGTGTTTGCTGTATTTAATCAATGTCACATAAAGAATATTCAGAAGTGCTTTGTTAAAAAAAAAATGTATATACCGTAAGATGGATAATTAGCAAATTGACAGAAACATTACCAGTGATTCAGAAATACATTTGTTTCAGGTTTAATGAATTGCTATTGACTAGCGTGCAGAAGCCTGTTGGTATTATTGTGTTGTAACTTCAGAATTTCAGCAGAATAAATACTCCCTACAATCTCTACTCAATACACAAAAGACTTATTTTACCATTCCTACCGGCTTTCATAAAGTTATTTCAGTAAAACTTTACTTGACAGTATCGACATCCTCGAGAGGTCATCCTCCTTAAAGATGTGTGTGTGTGTGTGTGTGTGTGTGTGTGTGTGTGTGTGTGTACCAGGAGGGATAATCAGATGCATGGGTTGGAATGCATTTTCTTCACTTGGTAGATCAATAGATGACTCTAGATTAGACTGGAAAGATAGTTATTGGGATATGACCCCAATAAATATGTTTTTCAGGAAGCAACACTAATTGCTTCACCAATTATGCTGTTTGTCCCAAATTATTTAAAAGCATCTTGTTTAAATTTTCCTTAGAAATGCATGTCTCTAGCAAAAAATGCTATCACAAGTTCATACAAAAATGATATATTCTTACTAATTTTGCCCTAGTGGTGTCCCATCCATCCATACCCATGTAATTAGGAGTGAGCAGGCAACGTAAATAGATTTTTTGAGAAACATCAGTGTGAAATTAAAAACTGACGTGAGCCTAATAGACACTCGAGAGAAAAATATTCACACTCATAAGCGTAAACAATATTTATCAAATTCACACTGGAACAGTGTTTGAGGTTTCGTATTTGCTCACCCCTGGGCTAGGCCCTTTATTTGCTCAGCTAATGGAAGTGTCCTTCTTGTCTGATTATCAGACGCTCTGGGTGTTCCTAGTGTTGGCGAAGCAGTTGGCTATTTAGCTGTGTGCCTGGAAATTACACCATAACGCATGCAGCAACCGTTAATGATGAAGCAAATAGGATAAAAGAACATTGCACATCAACAATAGAAATGTAATATATCGCATGTCATCTCACCTGTCAGCCTGTCAGTGTTTAGTTCCGCATGACTGATTGGTTGGACATTGCAATCAATAATTGTGATAGCACTTTAGTATTTGTTGGCAAAAAATACTGTTTTCATCAAATAAAAAAAGAGATGGCTATTGACTACTGACAGATGGGCAGCTGATGTTAGCACATGACCCTATCTGCCTTGTCATATGAAAAGGCAGATGTTTATAGCAACAGTTTCATTCTATTTCATTCTATCTGTCTCACTTGTACTGTGATGGAAAATAACATTTATTTAGTCTGTGTTGATTATAAGACTATTTGCTAACAGTACCTTTATATGATCACATAATGGCAGAGACTTCCAGGTGTTGCCATTTTAACTTGACTCACTGGGGAATCAAGGAAAGTATACTAAAGTACTGTCCCTGCATGCATGACGCCATAAGTACTGTCCCTACATCCATAAGTACTGTCCTTACATCCATAAGTACTGTCCTTACATCCATAAGTACTGTCCTTACATCCATAAGTACTGTCCCTACATGCATAAGTACTGTCCCTACATGCATAAGTACTGTCCCTACATGCGTAAGTACTGTCCCTACATGCATAAGTACTGTCCCTACATGCATAAGTACTGTCCCTACATCTATAAGTACTGTCCCTACATGCATAAGTACTGTCCCTACATGCATAAGTACTGTCCCTACATCTATAAGTACTGTCCCTACATGCATAAGTACTGTCCCTACATCCATAAGTACTGTCCCTACATGCATAAGTACTGTCCCTACATCTATAAGTACTGTCCCTACATGCATAAGTACTGTCCCTACATGCATAAGTACTGTCCCTACATGCATAAGTACTGTCCCTACATCTATAAGTACTGTCCCTACATGCATAAGTACTGTCCCTACATGCATAAGTACTGTCCCTACATGCATAAGTACTGTCCCTACATGCATAAGTACTGTCCCTACATGCATAAGTACTGTCCCTACATGCATAAGTACAGTACTGTCCCTACATGCGTAAGTACAGTACTGTCCCTACATGCATAAGTACTGTCCCTACATCTATAAGTACTGTCCCTACATGCATAAGTACTGTCCCTACATGCATAAGTACTGTCCCTACATCCATAAGTACTGTCCCTACATGCATGACACCATACTGTTGGATTCTCTGGTTGTTGCATGTGTTTCAGTTCTAATGTCTCTATTGTAGATTGTCAATAAAGCTTGACGGCGGGATCAGGATCAGCGATTAGATGATGATTTATTGTAGACGGTACAACAATGAATAACTGCACACAGGCTAAGTCTCAAACAGTAAAACTGCACAGAGTCTAACAGGTGTGGTAGTTAGTAGAAGCGGGCTGCTGCTGAGCGTCTTGGCATGATGCTCCCCGAGTCACTTCCTCGATCCGTCTCCGAGTCCAAACCTAAGACAATGCCTGTTATACTAAAACATACAAATGTCAATCATGCCAACGTGGCAGGTGCCAACCAGTGTACAAAACCCGGCCCTGGCCAGATGGAGATATTAGCCCGAATAGGCAGACATGCTGTGTCCCTCGGCCCATGTTATCACTGATGTTCCTCGGGTGTTCCTAAACATCGGGCTGTATGACCTTCCTGCTGGTACACAGTAAGTACGGTCCCTACATCCATAAGTACTGTCCCTGCATGCATGACGCCATATATGTGAGCCTTGATGTCATGACATGAGTGTATCTTTGCAAATGTATCCGCTCATGTAATTCACCTCCTGATAGGGTTCAGATGAAGTCTGCGCGCTGTGTCAGGCCACTGCTGTGTGCTTTCCTGGCTGACATGCTCAATGCCACAGTGAGCCAAATGACTGTACTCATTCTCCATGCCACAGTGAGCCAGATGACTGTACTCATTCTCCATGCCACAGTGAGCCAGATGACTGTACTCATTTGCAAAGGCTTTTTGAAACGCCGGACTAAAATAGGCGCTGGCTATCATCACTGGCTCATTTAGCAGTGCGGCCGAGTTCCTCCCTGAATGGCTGGGCCAAGGTGTGTTCCTTCAATGTCACTGGGGAAATCAGGTTGTGACGTGGTGTTTGGTAAATCAGGTTGTGACGTGGTGTTTGGTAAATCAGGTTGTGACGTGGTGTTTCATAAATCAGGTTGAGGACTTTGCCAGACTATAACTTGGCATTATTGGTAGATCCTGACAGAAACCGAAGATGTGATCTTCCTCTGTTACATACACACCTCTCTATCTCTGTCAATCTCATACACACACACACACAAACACACACAGACACACACACACACACACACACACACATATATTTATTTATCTTTCTTACTTCTTTTTCAATTCTACATAACTTCCCTACCTTTGTCTCCTGCCACCCTGGATTCATCTGTGTCTGTGTCTGGGCCTGGATTTGTGTGTGTGTGTCTGTGTGTGTGTGTGTGTGTGTGTGTATGTGTGTGTGTGTGTGTGTGGTGTGTGTGTGTGGTGTGGTGTGTGTTTGTGCACGCGTGCATGTCTAGGCCTTCAATCCCCTGTGCTTGGCTGGTTGTAGTGATTAAGGCAATATGAGTCATGTTGGGGTTTGAAGTTTCAGGGGCAGGAGGGTGAGAGAATCATCTGTCTCTCTCTCCCTCTGTCTCTCCATCTCCCCCCACCTCTCTTCCTCTCTACCTCTCTCTCTCCCTCTCTGCTCTTATGCTGTGTGAAAGTGAATCTATAGGTGGTGTTGAGGAGGGTCACTGCATGGAAGTGGCCAGTAGTGTTTGGGCTAGACTTCAGTGGGACTTGGAGGTCCTTTTATAAGGCCCCAATAGAGAAGAGAACAGCCCATCTACAATGGAGGCTTGTGCATGGGGCCATAGATACACACAGGCATGTGGCACACCTTAATTTCCTTCTGAATAAATAAAGTATCCATCCATCCATCCATCTATCTGGAGGAAGTGTTTGTTTTGTGGGGCTCATGAGACAGTTGACCATCTGTTTTGACCATTTCCGGCAGAAGGCTAGTGGGGGGGGCAGGGTGCTCTTTGAGCTCTTGAATGGGTGGTTGAGGAGGATAGGGGTAGTCTTCTCTCATCATCTTGTTATTGGGGGCCCAATGTACCAGGTGCAGAGGAAGGGGGAGGGGTATGTTTGGTAGATGACTTGTTTGGGTCAGCTAAGTCGGCTGTGTGGAAGACCAGGAAGAGTAGGATGTTGGGGACTGGTTCAGTTGACCCTGATCAAATTAAAATGGAGTTTGCCTATTACAGCCTGGTGAAGAACGTGGAGGGGTTGTTGTGTGTGTGTGTGTGCGTGTGTGTGTGTGGCGGGGGGGGTCAGGTGCATTTTAAGATATAATGTATTGTGATTTTTATGTATGAATGTATGTACTGTATGTTTATATGGAGTGTGGTTTTGCATCAGGCATGTCAAGTCAAGTCAGTTTTATTTGTATAGCGCATTTAACGTGCACAGAGTGCAACCCAAAGCGCTCCACATATAGGCTAAGACATTGTCATTGACACATAAACTAACAAAGACAATAGCGGACTGAGCGGCGTTGATTACATGGTTTGTATGTTTGTATGGCGTGTGGTTTTGCATCAGGCGTGTGTTGATTACATGGTTTGTATGTTTGTATGGCGTGTGGTTTTGCATCAGGCATGTGTTGATTACATGGTTTGTATGTTTGTATGGCGTGTGGTTTTGCATCAGGCATGTGTTGATTACATGGTTTGTATGTTTGTAGGGTTTTGGTCTTGTATGGTTGACTTGGTGACTTGATGGGTTGAGAAATTATCCAATAAATGGCTGTTGAACCTCTCTCTCTCCCTCTCTCTCT
>NC_055972.1:6267440-6274940 GCF_018492685.1 Alosa sapidissima | reverse complement strand
CATTCCCATCCCCATCCCCAGCCCCATTCCCAGCACCATCCCCACCAACTCTCTCTCTTCCTCCCTCCTCTCTCCTCCTCTCCTCCCTCTTTTCCTCTCTCCTCTCTCCTCCTCTCATCCCTCTTTTCCTCTCTCCTCTCTCCTCCTCTCCTCCCCTCTCTGCTCCTCTCTCCTCTCTGCTCTGCGCTCACGATGGCTGTTATTCTAACAGTAGAGTATTGAAGTGTGACGTTCTGTTTCCATGACTGCAGTGTCACTAGATCTAAACAAACTTTCGAAGTGGCTTCAATAGCATTGAATGTAGACAAGTGGCATCATTTCTAGCTAATAAATTGTTTTAGCTGTAGGCTATAGCTATCTAAATGTGTTGTATATGCTAGGCAGCAGCTTAGCCACATAACAAGGATTCCGTGGCAGGTGTAATAGAAAGAAACTTTCTCAAAGGCGGCTGTTAAGAGTGACGTTTTTTCCCTCAAAAATAAAGCCAAGACATGTCCGTGAATTTAAGGATTTTAACCGCAGGCTGTGAAGTTAAATGCTGGTCTCTTTAACAAAAGAAACCCATGCTAAAACAAAACTCTGTAGTCACGAATTTGATCGTGTTGATATGAATATGTTGTGGTATGTGATTCCTACAGTGTAAAAAAAAATATACTAACGTCTTAGAAATGTTAGCCACCACTACGGTCACCTCTATGGTTAGATCGGTTTGTTTGGATCCAATTGCTGCCTTGACAACGCTACGTCATGGCTTTGGTACTCTACTGTGAATTATTCTCTTCCCGATGTGAGACAGACAGACAGACAGACAGACAGACAGACAGATAGACAGACAGGAAGACAGACACACAGACAGACAGACAGTCATTTCGAGAGAATGGTGATTTTGCATGCCAGACGCCAGTGTCTGTGTGCATTAGTGCGGTTGTGTGCTATTCATACCTTCTGTTCTTCAATGAAAGAGAGTCACTCTGCATTAGTGTCCATTAGTTAAAAGTGTGTTTATGTTAACTCAAGTGATGAGTCACTATGTGTGTGTGTTTTTTTTGTATAAGGGCCATTTCAGGTGTATTTGTTAAGTTGTCATTTAGGTCCATTTTGATCATTTCACTTTGAGTGTGTAATGTGTGTTTATGCATAATGTCATATTCAGTCTGATTACATCTGATTCATTGTTATAAAGTTGTGCACAAAGAGTCTGTGTGGATATCTAATGAATCGTGTCAGCTGGTCTATATAGTCAACAAAGGTCATCAGAGAAGTACTAGGCAACAGGGATAACTCTCTCTCTCTCTCTCTCTCTCTCTCTCTCTCTCTCTCTCTCTCTCTCTGTGTGTGTGTGTGTTTGTGTGTGTGTGAACAAGAGGATGGAAATGGTGATTTAACTGAAGTCAGGGAAGTGGACACTGTACACTTTTCGAGCAGACCATTCAAGTGGGCTAGACGTCTGTGTTTGTGTGTTAGCTGTCTTTTTTAATGGCAGCATTTGGACTTCCAGTTCTTTCCTAATGTTTCTGTAGTGTTGCTGTATGTGGGTGCATTTCACACACACACACACACACACACACACACACACACACACACACGCACACACACGCACACAGTTCTTTCCTAATGTTTCTGTAGTGTTGCTGTATGTGGGTGCATTTCATCACACACACACACACACACACACACACACACACACACACACACACACACACACACACACACACTCACACACAGTTCTTTCCTAATGTTTCTGTAGTGTTGCTGTATGTGAGTGCATTTCACACACACACACATACACACACACACTCACAGCCTGTGCTCTGCGTCTTGTGGGGCGTGTAGGCATCTGAGAGGTTTAAGACATGCTTGAAAGCTCCGTTGTCATGACGCCACACACAGGCTGAGTGTCCAGGAGAGCCTCACAGATGAACTGAAGGGCAATCAGCCCAGTACACACTACTGCCCCCACACTGCCCCCCCCTCAGATACACACTGCCCTGCCCCCCCTCTCAGATACACACTGCCCCCCCTCTCTCAGATACACACTGCCCCCACTCCCCAAATATCTTCCTCCATGTTTTCTCTTTCACTCACCTTTACCTTCCTCTCTCTCCCTCTATCTCTCTCTCTCTTTCTCTCTCTCGTCCTCTCTCTCCATCTTCCTTCTTCTCTCTCTCTCTCTCTCTCTCTCTATCCATATCTTTTCCTTTATGTCCATTTAGCCACCTCTCTCTCTCTCCATGCTGTCCCCAGTAAGTCTGCTAGCAGTGTGTCTTCTCCTTGTTTTCCTTGCCGTTGTTGTCCTTGGCATTTTGATTGCTGTCTTTTGTTTGTATTGTTTTGCTCGTGTCCCCCTAGCCAGACCTCCAGAGCTTGTGGTTAGAGTGATTGCAACCAGGGCAGTAGAGTTTCAATTTGATCATTTTCTCTTTTACCATTTCTCTCTTCACCTTTTTTTCTTTTACAGCTCAATACATTCTCTCTCTCTCTCTTTCTCTCTCTCTCTCTCTCTCTCTCTCTCTCTCTGTCTCTCTCCCTCTCTCTCTTTCTTGACACCTGTTTTATCCCTTGATCTATTAGAGAGCTTATTTTCCTCAAGATGCCACCTTTGATAAAACCTCAGATCTTATGGTTTGCAACAGTGGAACGGGGAAGGTATCAGATGAAGCCAAATGAGACAAGATTTCTAAATATGTTTTTTTTTTTTTAAAGAATAATAACAGGGGAGGGGCAAATTGATAACAGTGAATAAAATGAAATGATCAACACGTGATGTGCAGACATTATTTTCTTCATTAAAACTCCTAAAACCTCTTTTTCATTAGCCTACGCAGTCGTAATTGTTTTGCTGTTGGTCATATTTCATTTCGAATTGCTGTTGAAGTGGCAGTCATTACTAAAACAAACTCCATATCTCCGCCTCCATAACAGCACTGCTAACTGTGAACTCAACACAAAACAAGATGGACACAGATGACATGCAGTGATCTGATTGGTGCGTGGCTGGAGGTACCTAGGCTAGCTGGCTGCCCTTCCTACAGTGATGATTAATCACAGTCTGACCATAGCCCTATCTGATTGGTGGATCATTCAGTTTCTTACGTGTTGCTTAATGCTCCCAGCTTCCGTTGTGATAACAGGAGTGTTTCACCATATATTAACACCACATACGATATAGGAGAGTAATGCTGTGTTTCACCATATATTAACACCACATAAGATATAGGATGGCGCTAACCTTTGCACTTCTGTTAGACGCAAACTGCATTGTCTTTGTACTTGTACTCTGCACAATGACAATAAAGTTGAATCTAATCTAATCTAATGTAACGAGAGAGAAAGATGACAATCACAGAAGAATGAACTAAACTCTTAAACGATTAAACAAAAGGTTTGAACTGAAATGATTGCTATTGTTGGACAAAACAAAACGCCGCTGGTTTGATCCCTCAGTGGACATGTAAACGCTTTGAATGAACACGTTTTTTTTCCCCCTTCGTTTCAGTGCCACACAGAACGCCAGTAAGATACACCAAATCCTGGTGTAGCATTTCTGATGCCACACAGAACGCCAGTAAGATACACCAAATCCTGGTGTAGCATTTCTGATGCCACACAGAACGCCAGTAAGATACACCAAATCCTGGTGTAGCATTTCTGATGCCACACAGAACGCCAGTAAGATACACCAAATCCTGGTGTAGCATTTCTGATGCCACACAGAACGCCAGTAAGATACACCAAATCCTGGTGTAGCATTTCTGATGCCACACAGAACGCCAGTAAGATACACCAAATCCTGGTGTAGCATTTCTGATGCCACACAGAACGCCAGTAAGATATACCAATTCCTGGTGTAGCATTTCTGACGGCACTGAAATCCCCCCGCATCTAGTCCATACTCTGTCCTCCTAATCCAGCTGGGCGGGTGTAAATTGGCCGGCGAGATGGCTCCTTTAAGCGGTAATGGCGCTCTGAAGTGGACCTTCCTCATTAGAATATTCCCATATGCGTTATGCATTTCCATGTGTTGCATATACTCGGATATTCTGTTGGAAATAGCGTGGGGCAGATGAGGGCGGCGTGGGGCAGCGTGGGGCAGCGTTGGGCAGGGCGGCGTGGGGCAGCGTTCGGCAGGGCGGCGTGGGGCAGCGTTGGGCAGGGCAGCGTGGGGCAGGGCGGCGTGGGGCAGATGAGGGCGGCGTGGGGCAGATGAGGGCGGCGTGGGGCGGCGTGGGGCAGCGTTGGGCAGGGTTGGGCAGGGCAGCGTGGGGCAGCGTTGGGCAGGGCGGCGTGGGGCAGCGTTCGGCAGGGCGGCGTGGGGCAGCGTTGGGCAGGGCAGCGTGGGGCAGGGCGGCGTGGGGCAGATGAGGGCGGCGTGGGGCAGATGAGGGCGGCGTGGGGCGGCGTGGGGCAGCGTTGGGCAGCGTTGGGCAGGGCGGCGTGGGGCGGCGTTGGGCAGGGCGGCGTGGGGCAGGCACTTGTTTTAATTGGCTCCAGATCAATGCTCCTAAATCATGCATGGGCTCTAATACTGCTGACTGGAGCAGGCTGCTTTATTTATGATGTCGGGGCTCGCTGCACTTGGAGGGGCGGGATCTTGGAGATAGTGTCGCTGCAGGCAGGAGTGGACAGAGAAACCACACACACACACACACACACACTCACTTATAGTGAGGAGTGGATGGACAGACAGGCCGCATGCACACACACACACACACACACACACACACACACACACACACACACAGTGAGGAGTGGAGACAGACTGCACACACACACACACACACACACACACACACAGTGGAGACAGACTGCACACACACACACACACACACACACACACACAGTGGAGACAGACTGCACACACACACACACACACACACACACACACACACACACTCACAGTGAGGATTTGATGGACAGACAGACCACACACACACACAGTGAGGAGTGGAGACAGACTGCACACACACACACACACACAAACTCACAGTGAGGAGTGGAGACAGACTGCACACACACACACACTCACAGTGAGGATTGGATGGACAGACAGACCACACACACACACACACACACACACACACACACACACACACACACACAGTGAGGAGTGGACGGACAGACCACACACTGATGCAAGATGGGAAAAGGGATAGGGCCGTGTTTGTGCTTGTGATGAGGTATTAAATATTATTGGTGACTCACACACACACACACACACACACACACACACACACACACACACACACACACACACACACCCATTCACATTCTGTAACTGGCTTTTATGAGTTTGCTGCATCTCTGGAGGCTGTGATCATCAGTGGTTCTATATTTATTTAGGGGGCAAATATGTTTAGAGATGGGTGCTGAGGAGGTAAGGACCCGGCCAGTGGCCTCAGATAAACATGGCCGCCGCTAATGCTCATTACACCAGCGAGGAATCTAATCACAGCTTTTTGTGCGCAATAACCATTATATATCGCTTAGGCACCCCATAATACTAATGAGCCCTCATCTCAGCGCGCTGAGGGAGGAGGCAGCAGCTATTACTGTAGGCCTGCAGACTGGACAGACCGGAAATCAGTCATTTAGGGTGCAGATTAGAACTGACCCCTCGCAAAGTGCTGGACAGGACGTCGCGCACGCAGAAGTGCACTACCGGGTCGCGTTCTAAATCGCTTGCTGCGGCAGATCGCCGTTGCTGCTCTCCTTCGGGAAATGGAGGAGGTAGGTCGCAGGGCATGAGAGGATAGTTAGGCCCGTCGGCCACTGATGCTGAGGGTCAGCTGAAGGACATGGGGGTGGGGGACACTGTCGTTGACATGGCGCTTTTGAGGATCAGGTCCCCTCGGTTCTAATTTGCGAGTACGTGAGGCAGGGGCGGTGCCAGACATTTGAAACATTGGGGGCTTAGCCCAGTGTTGAAACAGGAAGGCTAGGGGGTCCGGGGGCATGCACCCCCGCCCCCCCCCCCCCAAATATATTTTTTAAAAATAACCTGTTAAATAATGACTTGAATTTCCCCTTGGGAATCAATAAAGTATCTATCTATCTATCTATCTATCTATGACTTCTAGTAAATTTAGTGTAAACTAATGGACACATTGAGACTCAAGGTATCTGACTGCCACTACTCGGTTCTAATTTGCGAGTACGTGAGGGTCTGCTGGGGTTAGGTGATGAAGATGTCGTCATCATCATCAGAGCGTGTGCACACAGATCCACGTGGATGCTCTTGTAGCCTCCGACCACACAGACTAGGCTACAACTACACTACACCACAAGTGCGCCAACACACACAGACTAGGCTACAACTACACTACACCACAAGTGCGCCAACACACACAGACTAGGCTACAACTACACTACACCACAAGTGCGCCAACACACACAGACTAGGCTACAACTACACTACACCACAAGGGCGCCAACACACACAGACTAGGCTACAACTACACTACACCACAAGTGCGCCAACACACACAGACTAGGCTACAACTACACTACACCACAAGTGCGCCAACACACACAGACTAGGCTACAACTACACTACACCACAAGGGCGCCAACACACACAGACTAGGCTACAACTACACTACACCACAAGGGCGCCAACACACACAGACTAGGCTACAACTACACTAGCCTACACCACAAGGGCGCCAACACACACAGACTAGGCTACAACTACACTACACCACAAGGGCGCCAACACACACAGACTAGGCTACAACTACACTAGCCTACACCACAAGGGCGCCAACACACACAGACTAGGCTACAACTACACTACACCACAAGGGCGCCAACACACACAGACTAGGCTACAACTACACTACACCACAAGGGCACCAACACACACAGACTAGGCTACAACTACACTACACCACAAGGGCGCCAACACACACAGACTAGGCTACAACTACTCTCGCCTACACCAGCTGTACATGAAGTAGAATAAGCTATACCTCCCACCACACAGACTAGGCTACAACCACACTAGCCTACACCACAAGGGCACCGACTGTACATGAAGTAGAATAAACTACACCTCCGTTGGCATCTGCAGCTGTCTGGATGCATATTTGCAAACGGGTATAATCAAGACCTTAGACATGCTAAAGGACAAAGTTGTTATCATTGGTCTCACTTGATCATAGTCAGTCCCACCATCACGCTGACCTCCTGCCAGCCAGAGTCTCCCCTCTCTCATCATGTCCTGGTATGGGTGGTGTGGGGAGTGTGTGAGTGATGTGATATGTTTCTTTAAGTGATTTGTTGAGTCTGAGGAGTTGTTACCATCGTTTTGGTTGCTATTACCTGCTTGTTATCGTAAAACTACCCACTTAAGAACGTAAAACTACCCACTTAAGAACGTAAAACTACCCACTTAAGAACAAGCTGTATAGTAACGTTCTTCCTGGATATTCATATATTATACCTGATATTATTATACCACATTCACAGAAGTCAGATCTGGGTTCTGAGTTGCAGCCTGTG
>NC_055972.1:6249940-6264940 GCF_018492685.1 Alosa sapidissima | reverse complement strand
GTGTGTGCAGGGTGGTCCAACATCGCCATCCCCATGCTGGGCTTCCTCTACTGCTTCGCTCAGGTGGGACTGGAGTGGGACCACAAAGCCCGGTGACATCACACTCTCATCATGCACCACAAGGCCCGGTGACATCACTCCCATCATGCACCACAAGGTCCGGTGACATCACTCCCATCATGCACCACAAGGCCTCATGACATCACACTTCCATCATGTCCCAGTGACCAGGCTGGAGTGGCACCGCAAGGTCCGGTGACATCGGACTCCCATCATGCCTCAGTGACCAGGCCGTGACGGAGCTGACGTCAGTCGTCACCAAAACACCCAACTGCTCCTCCGCAGGATGAAGCTGAAAGCCTATTTTAAAACCAAACTCTTTGAAATGTATGAATTCCATATGCTTGTCCTGACTTTTATGTGCATGACTGTTCCCGCCCGCACGTCTTTCATGCCAACTGCATATTAGATGATGATGATGATGTCTGTCTGTATGTTCGTGACTGATTTGGAATCAGACCCCCCCCCCCCCCCCCCCCCCACACACACACACACACACACACACACACACACACACACACACTTTGCCTCCCTCTTCTGTGTGTTGTCCTGTCACCTCTGTTTGATTAGCGTCCAGGTTAGCCTCACCTGTTGGGCTGCCCTTCCAATCCACACACACACACACACACACACACACACACAGACACACACACACACACACTTTGCCTCCCTCTTCTGTGTGTTGTCCTGTCACCTCTGTTTGATTAGCGTCCAGGTTAGCCTCACCTGTTGGGCTGCCCTTCCAATCCACACACACACACACACACAGACACACACACACACACACACACTTCTCTGTTTGATTAGCGTCCAGGTTAGCCTCGCCTGTTAGGCTACCCTCCTAATCCACACACACACACACACACACACACTCCTCTGTTTGATTAGCGTCCAGGTTAGCCTCGCCTGTTAGGCTACCCTCCCAATTCTCCTGTCCATCTCTGTCTCGTGGCGCTAGCAGTGTGAGCGGATCTGTGACCGTAATCTGATTAGCGGCTGGCTTGGAGCCCAAATCCCCCTTCATTAGGCAGACTTAGACGCGCAAAGCCCCCCGCAAAGAATACACCTTCAGCCTTAGCACACTTTAAATAGCTTATGATAAGAGCACACTGTACACACACACACACACACACATTCACACACACACACACTTTAAATAGCTTATGATAAGAGCACAACCCTATTAGCTCGGGATTAGCGATATCAAAATAATTTCATCATGCGTAATGGAAACTTCTGTTAGCGACCCTAACTTCTGTTAGCGACCCTGTTTACAAAAACATGTATGTCTTTTGTCTTTATTTTCTTATATCTCTTATTTTGGGCCAGAATTATTTCATGGACAGCAACATCCTTGCCTGTCAACTACAGCTGCCTTCTCTCACCCCCCCCCCCCCGCCCAAACACACACACCTTTATCTCAATATCTATTGGTGTTTAGGCCAGTATTATTTTGATTTACAGGAATAGTGCACTCTTCTTGTACTTCCTCTCCATCCATTTTCCTTTTTTTTCTTTAAAAAAATCCATATATGAACACTCCTGCAAGTCTCTCTCTCTCTCTCTCTCTCTCTCACACCAATCACAGTGTGTTGCCCTAAAGAAAGCAACAGAGGGCCCGTGTATAAAATATTTTATTATTATAAATAACATTTTACATTTCTTTACAAATCCTCCTCTTTGTGCTTGCAGAAGTTAAAATATCCATCCTCAGGAGATGCGTACAGCATTACTATATTAACATGTGCATAAACCTCAAAAGTGTCTTTCTCCATATAACAATATTAATAATAACAATAATTTACTCTCTCCTCTGTCTTTAAGTAAATGACATTCCAAATATATGACATATGTACTTACATACAGTACAGTACTTAGTGCTACCAGGCAGCTGACCCACAGCTGACCATAAAAATAGTTGCCCGTACAGTAGGAGGGCTGTAGGTGCTGATCATGCGGGCGGAGTGTGTGTGGGGGAGGGAGGGGGCGATGGTGTTTTATGCCCCCAACGTCGTCTTCCAGGCAGCGCTGCCCCCGTCGACTTAAAGGCACCTTATCCTAACTCTAACCCCAACCCTAACCTTAACCCATGCCTAACCATAGCGCTGCCTTGAAGACCACGTTGGGGGCATAAAACACTAAGAAACGTGTGTGTGGGCGAGTGGGGGGGGGGGGGGGGGGGGGGGGGGGGGGGGGTGGAGAAGTGTGGGGAGGGGGGTGTCACAGACAAGGTCAGACAGACGTATACACTCATAAAAGGATGGGCACATGCAAGGGATGGCAACTCTGTCTGTCTGTCTGTCTCTGATGCTGCCACTTCCCATGCCTCTTGCAGATCAAAATGACAAAAAAATAGACTTTAATACAATATAACAAATGCTTCCCATGACCCGGCTGAATTCACAGAGATTTTAAAAAGTATCCCTCAGCAAGTGCAGCTCAACCCCCTCTCTGTGTGCGCTGGACCGTACATGCACCAGCGGACCGCTGGATGCTTTTACTCCGTCTCTGCAGGTCGATTGCATCGCCATGGCGCTGACAGATGTGCTGCGTCCTCTGGATGAGTGACAGATGACACAGCAGTCCGCCACTGATGCACACGGCGACACAGTGACGGTCTCCTCAGCAACACAGCATCACCCTGTCTCTACCCTCTCCTCTGCATCCTGTGTACCCTCTCTCTTTCCTTCTCCATCCTCTCTCACCCTCTCTCTCACTCGCTCTCTCACACACCTCACACAAAACATCAGGATCGATGCATTTTCCTTTTTTAGTACATCAAATGAGTAAGGTCTGGACAATGACCTGAACAGTTTCATAAAAATAGATGTACTGTATATGTATTGATTTATATATATATATTAATTTTACGTTCAGTTCGGTCAGGCCACCGTAAATATGACTAACATTATAGGGGTCACTTGAAGAGTGTGGCAAAGAGTATAGTCACATTATGGGTTGCATTATTGCTTCATGACACTTCATAAGCAAGTCCGCGCCACATTCATGGTGCTATGGAGCTAGCATGACGGCTCCGTGCCCAGGCAACATTCATATGTCATGGTTTACATAACAATCAGGGTGGGAGATGAGAGAGGAGCACAGGGATGTTTTCTTTAGCGCTTCCTTAGCATTTAGCACGAGATGACCTTTGACCTTGACTTTGGCTCATGCCATACGTTACTGTAGCCCACTGACCTTTAAAGCCATGTGCCAGTCATTTGTGTTTCATACATTTGAAAATGTCAGTGTCCTGCTGAACCATTCATGATGCGTTGGATAATGATGAGGCTGCCTTTTTATTCATGTCACTAGCTTTGATTCAGTTTGCACTAAATGATATCACAGATTATCTCAGAAATAAATGTAAAGGTTGTTTTTCATAATAAACTTCTTAATGGTCATTATTTCAGTGAGTACCTACACACACACACACACACACACACACTGAACTCTTTTCACACTGAACTGATATAAAGATAAAATGTTTGGATTAAAATCATATGCATTAAAGATTGAACAGGCAGCACTATATATGAAGAGAAGCACTCATTAAAGGTGGAGAGGGCTGAATGTACAACATTTTAGAAGAAAGGTGTTTGGATCTGGCAGAGAGTTAAATAGCAAATGCCCTTAGTTTTGCTCTAGTGGTGACTAGAATGAAGCCTACTACATAATTCTAATGTAGCATACTACTAACAAGAATACACACTTGTTCTGCATCACCAATGAACAGAACAGCCATCCTGTTCAACAAAAGAACCACCTGTGCACACGGTCCAATACTTTCTATCTCACATGCCGCATTATGAATGTGTTTTTTCCACTGGGCTGTGTCGTCCATGTGGTTAGCATTGGTGAGCCATAGACCTCTGAAGTTTGCTTAGACAGAGGACCCAAAAGCTTCCATCTTTGCCCATGAGATCCAGAATTCCTTATATGGGCAACAATGGCATTTTTGGGTTCCTTTTGTAGACAAAGGTCTATTATCTATTGTCTTCGGAGGTCTATTATCTATGCAGCTAGCATCCACCTATCACAGCCTAGGACATCCATTAAGGGTTCTAGAACCTAAGACACCTCAGGGGCTTTGTCCATGTTGTTGCCCGGACACCGTCCACTGAAGCCTTTCAATGCCCATTCAGGGGGAGCGAGGGGAACGGTGGAGGTGATTTGTCTGAGCTATCGTGGCTTTCCTTCAGTAAAACGCTGCCTATGGTGCCTTAAAACACACCGTCTCCTGCAGTCAAGCTGATAAAGCCTGCGGGCTAACACATGCACACTCAGTTACTCTAACACACACACACACACACACACACACATACACAGTTACTCTCTCTCTCTCACATACACACACACACACACACAGAGACATATTGCTTTCTTCTCTCCACACAGTCGTTCCTGCTAGACAAAAGCATGTGTGTGTGTGTGTGTGTGTGTGTGTGTTTGTTCTGCAGACTTGATAATGAACCTCAGGAGTTGTGACCGAATCCCTGATAGGTGCCGTTCACCGCGGCAACTCCCACTGACCAATAACCACCAACCAACGCCACATAATGACCTATTGCACAAGGCTCAGTATTCACTAGCTTAAAACACCAGGGGTTTCTAGAACAGTCCATTTCAGTCGGACTAGCGAGGATAACATAATGACACAGTGAGCTGTAGCAGATTTATTAATTCTCACTGCGTTCACTAAATAACTTTGTTTTTGAAGGACTTGTGTGCGACTACTATGCACTGCTAATCAGGATACTCAGGAGGGAGCCCTTTTCTAAATCCAGTTTAAATATGTAAGGGATAATGCCCAACGAGGTGTCCATTATCAGAAATAAATGGACGACGCGGAGGTGTGAACCGTCCAACGTGAAGTCCATTTATTTCTGATAATGGACGCATCGAAGGGCATTATCCCATTTATACCATGGTCACTTACGAAGTAAATAAATTTGAAATCAATTATTAATGCTAAAGTAAAATACTGAGTTTTAGAGCTAAAATCGTTAGTTTTTTCAGCTGTTTACAGTTGATTCCATTGTTTTGCGAAGCCTAACCTAGACCATGGTATAAATTTAGATATTTATTTAGATATTCTATAATATTTATATATCAGGCTGTAAATCTCCTGTAAATGACCTGTGACGGTATAGTGAGGTTATCTGCAGACAGATGTAATTGAGAACTTGTGAACGTGAAATGCAGTGAAGGTAGTGTGCGTGACAGACAAGGATGAGTAAAAAAAAGGGACCCGAGGTCCTCAAACCTTATTCTAAGCACAAGCGCCTTTATGTGAAGCTAGCAGCAAGGCCACGTGGGTAATGACATGCACATGATAATGTGTCTCCGCTGGATCATGCGTGTGTGAAGATTATGTATGTGGTCAGTGTCGCTGTCGTCGGCATTTGTTGTTGTTGTTCTTCTTCGCGAAGACCCAGCCACAAGCCTGGGAATGCCCCCTGCGGCGTCCTGTACAGATTTCAAGTGAGCGTTCAGCATCAGTGACCGAACCGGTGAGCAGCGTCAGCGCCGGCTCCTTTACGCTGGACACACAGCGCGGGGAGCAACAGTTAGTGCAAAAAGACGCCAGGGTAGTCCTGCTCCTCACAGGAAGCTTCTTTAAAAAACATCTTTATCAGTGATACTTCTGTGTGGCATAGTCTCTGTGGTGTGTGTGTGTGTGTGTGTATTGTGTGTGTGTGTGTGTGTGTGTGTGTGTGTGTGTATATCTGTGTGTATAATCACATCACCCACAGATTAAAAAGGAGGGACGAAGTGAACAATCACATTATTTCAAGCCACTGTGTCATCTCATCTGGGAAAACGAAACTGAATCCAGAGACAGAACGCTCTGTCCATCTGCCCACACCCAACCGTCTGCAGACAGGATCGGCTCTCAAAGATGACCTGAAGCATAGTGTCAGTGTTCTAAATCAATCAATCAGTCCTCCCCCTAGTCCTCCTCCTCCACCTCCTCCTTCACCTCCTCCTCCTCCCCCTCTTCCTCCTCCACCTCCTTCACCTCCTCCTCCTCCCTGTCTTCCTCCTCCTCTTCCTCCTCCTCCTCCACCTCCTTCACCTCCTCTTCCTCCTCCTCTTCCTCCTCCTCCGGTGAGCAGGTTCAAGAGTTCTCAGTGATGATGATGATGATGAGGATGATGATGATGATGATGGATATCATCGAGGCTGTCCGTGATAAGGCTCTGTGCACTGTAAATGTGAGCACATGAAGTAGATAGACAGGGCTCTGACACAATCTGGTGGGGAGAAGTACTCAGCTCAGACTGAAAGGGTTGGGCATAAGCAGAGGGTGTATGGGGGGGTCTGGATAGGGGTTTGTTTCCATGACGACTGTCACTCACGGTGCCCTGAGGCTAAAACGTCACCATCACTGCCGCTTTCCCTCCCCCCCCCCTTCTACTTCTCTCTCCACAGGCACACACAGGGGAGCTCTGGCACATTGCGGTCAGAGTGTGATGGGAGTGTGTGAGTCCATGTGTCACACACACACACACACACACACACACACACACACACACACACACACACACACACACACATGTGTCCCTGTCTCACACACTCTAAGGGTGTCAGTGTCTCTCCATCTCTGTCTTGTGCACGTATAAATAGATATCGAGTCTGTCCTTCTCGTGAGAAACATGTTGAATGTCTCCCTGAAGAATACTCTGGTTGTCTCAGACAAACACACACACACACAGGCCTGTCTGTCTGGTGTGTGTGTGTCTCCAGCAACACAACAAAGGTGCCTCTCTCATCTCGTTTGTCTCCAGATAGACAACATCTTTCGGTCGCGTCAGTCCCCAAAAAATAAAAACGCCCAAAAAGCCCAGTTAAACACCAGCAACCGCGTCCCGACGCCCAGCGCTCAGCTGAAGATGTCCTCCTTCTCGGAGTCGGGCGTGGCGGGCCGGGAGATGCGGAAGAGCGGCGTCGGGGAGGTGGGGGTGCCGGCGGTGGGGCTCTTGCGGTGGCGCAGCAGACGGAGCACCTCGGCCACCTGGCTCTCGAGCGCCAGCATGCGGCTGCCCAGCGCGGCCAGCTCCTCCTTCAGCTCGGCGCGGAGCTCCAGCAGCGACGCGTGCAGGCTGTGCTCGGGGATGGGCGGGATGTGGGCCGGCAGCGGCGAGGGCGTGCTGGCCGCCGTGTGGCCGCCGACGATGCCACCGACGACGCCGATGACCGCGGTCGACGGGAGGGGCGGCCCCAGACCGGCGGCGAGCTGGAGCGGGCTGCGGTCGCCGGGGGAACGCGCCTCGCCCTCGTCCAGACGCAGGTCGCTCTTGGTGATGCCGCTGTCGCACGAGTCCGTCTTCTTCAGGCCGCTCTCCTCGGGCGCCGCGCCTTTCCCCCGCTCCGGCAGCGTCTCCATGGACTCCGCCTTGGACACTTTGGTCCAGCCGCCGCTGTCCGGCTTGGCCGCCACGCTCTCTCGGAAGCGGCCCCAGCCGCGCGCCCGAGGCTCCGACTTCGCCGACGGCCCGGCACCACCCCCGCTGCCACCGCCGCCCAGCGTCGGGGCTTGAAGCCGGGCTCGATCTGACGGACCGCGCGCCGGACCGGGCGCCGAGTTGCAGGGGATAGGGGTGGCGGGGCTCTCCGTCACCGTGACGATGCTGGTGCTGGCGATGGCGTCGTGCAGCACCACGGCCTGGTGGCGGGCAGCGGCGCCCGGGAGCCCGAGCCCGAGGTGGACCGGCGTCGGCCCGTGGCCCTTCTCCAGGTCGTGCTCGTCGGCCGGGAATCGCTCGGCCGCCAGGCGCGCCTCCTTCTGCTGCCGGAAGCGCTGGAAGAGGCGGCGCACCGGGTGGTCGGGCGGCAGGTTGAGGGGCGCCTCGTTCTTCCTCCGCAGGCGCTCCTCTTCCTCACGCTTCACATCACTGATCTTACGGAACACGATCTGAACACAAACACACACAACTGATACGTTAGCACACGCATACACACCTCTTACACACACACACACATACACACCTCTTACACACACACAACTGATACGTTAGCACACGCATACACACCTCTTACACACACACACATACACACCTCTTACACACACACAACTGATACGTTAGCACACACATACACACCTCTTACATACCTCTTACACACACACACATACACACCTCTTACACACACACAACTGATACGTTAGCACACGCATACACACCTCTTACACACACACACATACACACCTCTTACACACACACAACTGATACGTTAGCACACACATACACACCTCTTCCACAACTGATACGTTAGCACACACATACACACCTCTTCCACAACTGATACATTAGCACACACATACACACCTCTTACACACACAACTGATATGTCAGCACACACATACACACCTCTTCCACACACAACTGATACGTTAGCACACACATACACACCTCTTCCACAACTGATACATTAGCACACACATACACACCTCTTACACACTCACAACTGATACATAAGCACACACATACACACCTCTTACACACACAACTGATACGTTAGCACACACATACACACCTCTTACACACACACAACTGATACGTTAGCACACAAATACACACCTCTTACACACACAACTGATACGTTAGCACACACATACACACCTCTTACACACACATACACACACACACACACACCTCTTACACACACACAACTGATACGTTAGCACACGCATACACACCTCTTACACACACACACATACACACCTCTTACACACACACAACTGATACGTTAGCACACACATACACACCTCTTACACACTCACAACTGATACGTTAGCACACACATACACACCTCTTCCACAACTGATACATTAGCACACACATACACACCTCTTACACACTCACAACTGATACATAAGCACACACATACACACCTCTTACACACACAACTGATACGTTAGCACACACATACACACCTCTTACACACACACAACTGATACGTTAGCACACAAATACACACCTCTTACACACACAACTGATACGTTAGCACACACATACACACCTCTTACACAGACATACATAGGTATACGTCATACATACATCACACATTCTCCACTCAAACACACACAACTGACACGTTAACACACACATATACACCTCATACAGAGACACATATAGGTACTTCATAATGATGAATTAAACATAGTATATGCATTCACTACTACTTACAATGTCTCTCTCACACACATACACATACACACACACAAACACGAGAGTTTCACAGAATCAGATTTCCCCCCAAAACAAAAGCTGATCCCAAATTCAATTTCATGAATATTATATTGAACATTATCTACACACAAACACACAGCTGGCAGGTTGACACACCCCATCTTACAGGCACTCTTCAGACCAGCCGCAAACACACACCCCCCCCATCTTACAGGCAATCTGCAGACCAGCTGCAAACACACACACACACACCATCTGACAGACACTCTGCAGACCACCTGCACTGCAATAAACTCTGCTTGTATTGCATTACGTAAGTGTGGCTTAGAAGAAATCTCTCACAAGACAATCAAACTCGTCCCTGAGAAATTGAAAAATAAAAATTTGATCATGAGCTAAAATTCATAAATATTGTATAGTGTCACACCAAGGCTAGGCCCACTCACTTTGTTTTTTTTGCACAAAATCTGTTCCCAGACGTCTGCCCACTTAGTCTAGCGGGACAAGTTTGTTCGGCGGTGAAAGCTGCCGATAAATAATTAAGGCCACTTCCTCAATCACCGGCGTCCTGCCAGGACGGCTGATGACTTCCGACGGCTGCTTTGATCTCATTCTTTATTCATCCTTGTTCATTCATTATACATGAGCAAAGTCTTTTATGGAGAAATTCTCCCAAAGTTATTGATACAGTGGACTGATTGAAGAGCCCTGACCTTACACAGAAGTACAGCAGTATTGGACTTTTCCCATGAATGCATGAACTCTTAAAAGTTTCCTACTTCACACATCCAAACCACTGTGACGGAGATGGTCGACCTTGCAGAAGTTACATATCTACTCTACACATCAAAGAACCGGAGCCAAATGACAGTGTTTGTATCTTGACATGTAGAATAGTATCTTTTCTACACTCTTCAAATAAATGTGTTGTTGTGTAGTTTTTAACACATCTCAAGAAGAATAAGTATGCATATTTGAGTGAGTATAAGTTAGTGGGCGATTTCACGCAAAACTGTCACATCCATAACGCCAACTTGAATTTCCCCTGGGGAACAATAAAGTATCTATCTATCTACCTATCTATCTATCTATCTATCTATCTATCTATCTATCTATCTATCTATCTATCTATCTAACTAACTAAACACCATGGCATTGTGTTGGCATTATGGATGTGACAGTTTTGCACGGAGTTGCCCTAGTGCTAGTCCTTACCTGCCCTCATGAATGCTTCAAAACACAGACATCAGCAGATCATACCAGTACAAGTGACAGTGTTTCATGCTGCAGTAGTGATTCACACCATTATACCTCATATGAAAACCCTCCAGTACAGTAGCTGAACTCAACTTAAATACGAGTGAGTGTAACAACGTTGGTTAAGTCATTGTAAAGTGGATGTTGTACTGTACACCTGTGCACCTGGTGATGGGCACAGATTTGAATTCAGATCGTATTCACCTTATTCACCTGTTCTGGTTGGGAAAATGAGTCCAGAGGCCAGGTGCGCTGAGCACTCTAAGGGACAGCAGGTGGTTTTTACTCAACGGACAGACCAGGGAGTAGAGAGACAGGGACTTGAGAGAGCACAGCAGCACAGCTCATGGGTAATAGATGAGCAGATTCCCCCCGAGCGTGGGGGGATGCAGTAGTGGCTCCTCTACAAAAAGTGGGTGTGTGGTGTGTGTGTGTGTGTGTGTGTGTGTGTGTGTGTGTGTGTGGCTCCTCTACAGAGGGAGAGAGAGAGAGAGAGAGAGTGTGTGTGTGTGTGTGGGGGGGGGGGGGGGGGTAGTAATGGTTCCTCTACAGAGAGTGTGTGAGTGAGGGATGGGGCAGAGTGAGGGCCCGTCCACACGGAGATGCTTTTTAGGTTAAACGCAGAGGTTTTGCTTCGTCTTGGCCGAGCGTCCAAACGAATCCTGTAAACGCACTGCCCGAAACCGCACTTTTCTGAAACCTGGTCCCAGAGTGGAGAAATCTGAAACCGTAGCCCGTTTGAATTCGTTTAGACAGCGAAACCGCACATCCTGCTTGCGTATCGATGATGTCACCTCAGCTGCCCTGGACTTGCAATTATAGTATTGCCTAACAATACTAGTTTTCATACATGACATTACCTACGATTACACTCCGTAAGATAAATATCACAACTGGTGCTGCGCAGCGCCGATAGCTTACGACTTGGTGGACTGAACACTGTTTTTCACGTTTTTTTTTTAATGCATTCTAGCTACTGTCAGTGACGCGAGAGAACTTAAGTTATTTATCTACATTAATTTGTGCGTAGTGCCAGTGTCATTCATTTATTTTACATGTCTTACAACATATATACATGCATTCACAGTCGAGTGAAATCAGATATAAGCATACAAAGACGCTTAGAACTCACGTTAAGCCGATGGTAGCACACTGATTGCAAATGCGCGATTGATTTGATGCAGGCAAACGTATTGTTACTAACGAAGGTTTTATAGCAATATTATAAATGTGGCGACAGAATAGCCTAGAACTTGGGTAAGCCTTGCATTTAGTGATAGCCAAAACTAATGTGAATCACGGACTACAACCAAAGAAAGTAAAGGTGATTAGGCCTACCTGCGTTAGCCATATAAAGGACAGGACTGCACCTTTCACAAACCGTAAAATAAAGTTTATTAGTTTTACAGTTGACTACAGCTGACAGTTCACCATCAGTCCACACAAACAATTCTGGTTTCCTTGCACTAGCCATTTTGTCATAGCTTATTCTGTTTGTTTGTAAAGCACAAACTTTGGTCAATTTCTGTAAAGAAACAGTGCCACCTATAGGCCTGGGGTATGAAGTAACGTGTTGAGTCGTGTTGAGATGGATCCGTTTGGACGCAAATATTCTTGATGCGGTTTCAGGGAAGACGGAGGAAAAAAAGATCGGTTTCGTATGTGTGGACTAGGCCTAAGACTCCAGAACCACATACACATCACACACACATCACACAGACACACACATCACACAGACTCACACATCACACACACACACATCACACACATTAAACATGGATGTGTACTAGCAGCACACACACACACACACACACACACACACACACACACACACACACACACATCACACACATTAAACATGGATGTGTACTAGGCAGGGTTGTGCACAATTCGAATTGCAATTCTGCTTCCTGTTTGCTACCTCAATTGAAATGCAAGTGAAAATCAAGAATTGAATTGGAATTTAAGAGCCAGTTTCAATTCAATTCTGGAATTTTGCACAAGCCTGGTACTAGGAGCACACACACACACAAACATACACACACACATCACACACATTAAACATGTATGTGTACTAGCAGCACACACACACACACACACACACATCACACACAGTAAACATCGATGTGTACTAGAAGCACACACACACACACACATGCACACACACACACACACACGCACACACACACACACACACACACACACACACACACACACACACACACACACACACATCACAGACATTAAACATGGGTGCTAGGAGATTCAGCCAACACCAGGGAAAGCTTTTGACACAAAACACCATTTAGTCATCAAGCCTCACATTTTCACTGGGTTTCTCTCTCTCTCTCACACACATCACACACACGCACACAGGCGCACACACACACACGCACACACACACGTCCACAGGCGCAGGCTCCTTACATTTCTCTCGGCCAATCAGGCGCCCACTGTGCCATTTCCTTCCTGTCTTATTTTTAGAAGAAAAGTGGGCGTATGAGAGGAGAGGGGGAACAGTTGTGGGGCAGCGCAACACACACACACACACACACACATCACACACACACACACACACACACACACACACACATCTCACACACACACACACACACACACACATCTCACACACACACATCACACACACACACACACACACATCTCACACACACACACACACATCACACACACACACACACACACACACACACATCTCACACACACACACACACATCTCACACACACACACACACATCTCACACACACTCACACACATCATACACACATCACACACACATCACACACACACATCACACACACATCACACACATCACACACACATCACACACACACACACACACACACACACAGAGGTTCTTTCGCTCTCTACATAGAGCGAAAGACATAACTAAGACATAACTACTATCAGACCATCTTTATTCATAAAGTACTGTATAATCATACTCTATCACTTAAGACATAACTACTATCAGACCATCTTTATTCATAAAGTACTGTATAATCATACTCTATCACTTAAGACATAACTACTATCAGACCATCTTTATTCATAAAGTACTGTATAATCATACTCTATCACTTAAGACATAACTACTATCAGACCATCTTTATTCATAAAGTACTGTATAATCATACTCTACCACTTAAGACATAACTACTATCAGACCATCATGCCCTGAAGAAGGCTTTTTAGGACATGTGATTTCTGAAATAAAGACATTTTAATTAAGGAGTGCCTTGGCTATCAGAGAATTCTTTCTCTACACTGCCTCAGACATTCTACCTTGGACCGAAGAGCACCCTAATCAAACTCAAAAGGAATTGAGCATGCCATTCATCTTGAATCTGAATACTATCAGACCATCTTTATTCATAAAGTATAATCATACTCTACCACTTAAGACATAACTACTATCAGACCATCTTTATTCATAAAGTACTGTATAATCATACTCTATCACTACGTCACCAGTCAACATTTCTTATCTGCTGTCAGACAGAACGTTCTTCACCACCACTCTTCAAAAAAACTAGATGCGTCACACATGCCTGCAGTCCAATGTGATAAGAGCATTTTGAGATTTCATCTCATCAATACAGTTGGCAATACAATCAAACGCATTTGGAGATGTCATCTTATCAATTGAGTTATCAATAGAGTTGGCAATACAATCAAACACATTTGGAGATTTCATCTCATCAATAGAGTTGGCAATACAATCAAACGCATTTGGAGATTTCATCTATTGGAGATTTCATCTTATCAATAGAGTTGGCAATACAATCAAACGCATTTGGAGATTTCATCTTATCAATAGAGTTGGCAATACAATCGAACGCCAGGTCAGCTTTGCTTTGATGAGGGAACACAAGGGCATGTTGGGTATTTTGCCGATGGTGCATGCGCACTGTGGACAGAGCGAGTCAGGCCGAAGTTAATTAACAAAAGATAGATGGATAGATCAGAGTTTAACACATTGCATGTGATTGGTTTATTCAAATTCACTTCACCGGAGAAGTCTCGCCCATTTCAGAGTCCCTGTGTTGGCGTAGCATCCCGCTACCTACATCGCCGCCGAACTCAGGCCCACTGACTGATTTTTTTCTTCTTTCACAGCTTTAGTAGGTTTTGTGTCACAAGCATCTCCAAAGTCCAGACATTCACTCGAGAGCGTGTTTCTTTGCTTAGGTGACCTTTAAATTCCCTTAGGATTCCCTTAGAAATTTCCTTAGGAATTTGAGGAAAGAGAAATCTCCTCAGCACTGCCGTGATCACACAGATTTGCGTTGAGCTCTGTAGCCTTGCTTAGCCCTGCTGGGAGAAAGAGTGTATGTGTGTGTGTGTGTGTGTATGTGTGGTATGTGTGTGCACGTGTGTGGGCTTAGCCCTGTTGGGTTGCCTATTGCAGAGAGAAAAGCAGTGTGTGTGTGTGTGCGTGTGTATGTGTGTGTGTGTGTGTGTGTGTGT
>NC_055972.1:6239940-6247440 GCF_018492685.1 Alosa sapidissima | reverse complement strand
GTGTGTGTGTGTATTCACACCAAATTGGCCCACCATACCTTCTCAACTATGCACAGTATCCCATTAGCTGCATGCCATCAGGCTATTTACATTTTTCCATTACGTAAGGGATAATGTATAGAACGCCGGTCATTACTGGGAAAATAAGTCCCGACAGGGTGAACCGGACCCCGACGCGCAGCGGAGTTCCGCCCTGTTCCGCCCTGTTCCGCCCTAATGAGGCAACTCTGTTCACGACTCACACACTCGTCAAGTCAAATGATCATTGTGAATTTATTTAATTAATAATAACTTCAAAACATTCATTTATCTAATTTGTCCCATTTTTAAAAAATCCCTGGTCATGGTCTGAGAGAAACAGCTAGGATACACACATAGCCTGAGGGGTGAAGTAGTATCAGCTTCAAGCTCTGGAGCTCAAATGCATAGCATTACACAAGTGCTTCTCTATGGTTCAACACCTACTCTGAAAATCTATTTCATGACCAATGGTCTCAAATCCAAAGGGCATCTTAGCAGGACCAGTAGGACTAGGTGCTCAGTGCCAAAGCCTTGCTTGTGGAATATCTTAAGGTTTCACCAACCTATTCAAAAACATCAACTTTCTGCCTCAAACCTGTCAACGATGAAATGTTACAAATGGAGACCGACTCCGGGCTATATTTTAACGGTCTGAAACGGAAGTGTCTGCGCAAAACGCAAGTCACTTTGTGGGCGGATCTTGGGCGCTGATGCTATTTTACCGGCGGGATATTTGACTGTTGCGCCAGGCGCAAATCTAAAATGGGGTGGTCTGAAGTAGCTACATTAATCATGGGTGTGGTTTGGGCTTAACGTGCAATAAACCAATCAGGGCGTCATCTCAAATTTCCTTTAACAACAGGCACGCTCTTTCCATAGCTGATTGCTATTATGGTGGCGTATTTGCCAGGCGCAGCCAAGAGCGTTCACAGCGCTATAATTTTACTGTTCAGTTAGGAACTGTCAGCTATTGATTTTTCCTCTTGACAAAATGTAATACAGAATTGTCACAAAGACATACTTTCCGATGTTTTGGGATCACTCTCACTGAATCACGAGATTATGAATGCATGGTGATATTTTTGCTATGTACAATGTAATCTAACATTACCTCTCTATAGACAATGCATATCTTCTGTCAGTTAATCTCTTCTCTCCCGTGCTGCCGCTGGGGCATTTGGGTTAAATGGCATCGGCATGCAATTCAACATCACGTCTCCTTAAGTCATCTAATATTTCCTAATTTATGTCATCAACACATCCGTGATTCGTGAAAATGTGTACGCTAGATTTCACATCTTAATGGACACCACACTGATTTCCCTCGAGTGGTAATATTTTTCTTTGAAATTATGTATGGTTTACCGAAATGGGAACTATGTTGTATAGATGAGTGGAGCAAAGTGTGCGTTGCGCAGCACAGGCGGCCTGTGAGAAACAGTTACCAAGTTGACCTAACTTTCAACTCTGCACAGTATATCCCATTAACTGCATGACAGTAGGCTATTTATTTTCTGTTAAGTAGAGTTTGTAAACACTTTATCATCAACTTAATGCACGCACAACATTCGTTTGAGCAGGAGAGAGAATGAATGGGTGCAGCAACTACAGAAATTGTAGCCATACTTGCTGCTTTCTTGTACTATTTGCTGGTAATAAATAAAAGCTGATTTAAGCTAATTCACTAACTCAAGACTTTAAGGCCATCATGGATATAAAACGTTTTTTGAAAATAACGAAAGGATGGAGGGAACATAAAGCTTGTAGTTATTTCAGATGGGCTACAACAAGGTAGGCAAAATTCTGGTGCTTAAAACCTTAGCGCAGCTGGAATAATGCTTAGGCTGATGTTAAAGCGCACGCGATGTTTAAAGCCATACATAACGGTAAATTGGAACAAAACTAAAGGTAACTTTGGCCTTTATAGGGCTGTATAAAGTTGTCCAAATTAATAGGTCATAATTAGGCGTTGTTGTTGTAAATATATTGCATGTAGATGTTGTAGGCTACTAATTTTTTAGGTCACCAATGCACGAACAAAACCGGGAAATGGACAAATATTATCACGGGGGTGTCTGTAGATTGGTGTGCAACACATTCATTCACGCAGGCCCTCAAAATAGCATCTGCATTTGCGCCACAGACTTTAGACCAGGGAGTTCCTGGTCTGTGGCGGAATTGTTTTCTGAAACTGCAAAATATCAACAGTGAACGTTTGCGTCGGAACACGCCCCGTCTTTTCGCTGAACCGCCCCGGTGGGCGCAATCGAATTCCCTAATTTACAGGCACGTACCTGTGGAGGGAAAATTCCAATATGCGCTGACTGCAAAATAGGAAAGACAAAAGCGCGAGTATACAAAGTCAATTGCGCTGGGACGCACGATAGAGCCCTCCATGCGTAATCCTCAACAGCAGGACAGGCCCAAAATGCAGCTTGAGTTGAGGCCCAAGGGCGATGGGCTCTATTTTAAGAGGGTAGTAATTTGCTGAGGGGGGATTCTGGGTGGAATCTGATGCGAGGAGGTAAGGAGAACTGAATAGGGCTGATTGGTTGGGGGGTGGAAGTGTGTGTGTGTTTGTCTATGTGTGTGTGTGTGTGTGAGTGTGTGTGTGTGAGACAGAGAGTGGTGTGTGTGTGTGTGTGTGTGTGAGACAGAGAGTAGTGTGTGTGTGGGAAATGGGGGAGGCATGGGGTGAGCCTCTGTAGATGAGCTTGATTGGCCTTTGATTGTCTGACTCAGCAGGACAGTGCTGTCGTGTCAGGTCCTTCACGGGTGCTCGCTTGCTACTAGCTGCTGGTGACACGGTCAGCCGTGATGTGTGACGCGCGCGCGTGCGTGTGTGTGTGTTTGTGTGTGTGTGTGTGTGTGTGTGTGTGTGTGTGTGTCACCTCATCAGGTGAGACAAATGTGCTGAATCAGGATGGCAGAATGGGTGCTGATGACTGAGCGCTCCTCCTCGTTATGGCTTCTACATACCTGACACACCCGACCGGTAGCGCGACAATGTGACGTCAAAATGACGTAGATCTCTCTGGCGTGCCAGGGTTTTGGCCATGTAGCACACGGTAGCGCACCACTCATTTTTTTTTCAGACGAGCGCGACAAGGCGGAAACAGGAAGATGGACTAGTTCGAGGGCAAGCGAGTTGCAGTGTTTTGTTACAGTCGTGAATTTTTAATAGTTTGCTGGATAAGTTAACAAAGTTACCAGTGAGAGTTGCAACACATGGAATTAAGAGGAAAGAATAGAAACGATTTATTTTCAAAAAGAGGATATCTATTAAGGCCTGAACAAAATCTCTTTCCACTTCAGGAAATTACACAAACTCAGCCAGCTGCTAGCTAGCTAGCCAGCTAACTAAACTGTTTAAATTATTAAAATTTCCCTCGGGATGACTAAAGTACCTATCTATATATCCATCTATCTATCTATCTATCTATCCACCTGTGCACACACCTTGGAAACTACATGATAATGATGATGGTAGTTGTGAATAGTAGCAACCAACATCTGAAGTACCATCACAGAGGCTAGCTACTGGTGTTTCTTACTGCAGCTTCTTCTGCTGTGTAAGTAGTTAATGTTAGTCTTTTCACAACAGCGACACCTCTGTTCAGGAGAATATTGCAACTAGTGTTGCGACCACCATGCGCGAGTATAAGTGGTTACGGCGCTTCTGTGACGTCACATTGTCGCGCTACTGGTCGGGTGCGTCGAGTATGTGGGACGTTTTAGTCTCCCGCCAGCCTGGGGGACAAAGACGCTAGCTGCTAGCTGCTAACTGCTAACTGTATCTCAAGCAGCCAGGCTGCAGTAAAAAAAAGTCAATGAGCTTTCCTGCCTGCTGGTCAGTCTCTCTCCGCTCCAGCCTTTCCCAGCTAGCCCTGCTGATTTATTTATTCTCGTAGCTCTGCCGATACACCCATAATCAATACAACCCCCAGCCCAGCAATGCGGCTAAATAATTAAAGCCAACTCAAAAGAGCTTGTTCAAGGCAAGCAAAACCAAGGAACGGAATATTGACAAACATTCCTTTGACACATTCTACATTCTAAGTCTGATGGAAATCATCTTGACCCTTTCAAGAGAGTTGCATTATCAGCGTCTTATTCCACTGCTTGGTTGAATTTCCCATTGTCCTACGTAATTTAGAACGACCATTAACCGTATGTTATCTGCACACCTATGAAGTAGATCCATTTTTTTGGCCGTATCACACTTGTATATTAATTCGCCGAACTCGTTGTGAAGTTTAAATCAGAGGTGGGACCAAGTCACTGTTTGGCAAGTCACAAGTAAGTCCCAAGTCTTAGCAGTCAAGTCCAAGTCAAGTCCCAAGTAAAGACAGAGAAGGGCAAGTCGAGTCCAAGTCCAAGTCACCTCAAAGCCAAGTCGAGTCCAAGTCCAAGTCCCAATCTTTTTCAAGTCCTGAACAAGTCATCAGGTACTCTTCACTTAATAATGCCATTATTAGACTATCGATCATAATTTTAACACATCAATCTAATCTACAGTATTTTTTTTTATAAATACAGATTAAAATATATTCAATGGTTTTGTCTTGAAATCTTTTACGATATATGCATGCGCATAGCTGTGAAATATACGCATGAGCATACCTGAGTAATCTGTACGAAACGGATAGCTACAAGACACTCATAGCAGCAAATATATATTGTTTTTCCAAATTGCGGTGTCCACTGTAAGGATGAGTACTAATTTGACTGATGGCATTTCACTGCGTTAGGCCACAGATTTGCCTGCAAACAATTTATTAGGCTGTCTGCCAGTGGCGACTCATAAGGGAAGCCAAGGTCATGGTTAATGATTACAATAAATGGTGACGAGAAGAATCGTCACATAGGCTACATTAGTAAATTGCTGCAGTTAAATATTTTACGTTTTTATTAGGGCTGTCAAACAATTAAAAAAAAAAACTAATTTATCTCATATTTTGAATTAAAATGAATTAATCTAGATTAATTGCGATTAAAGCTTCTTATATGGCATATTAAATACAGCATAAATCACAAAATTACTGAGTAACCACAAAGGTAAAAGTAAAACACTTCTATTTATTTAAAGGATAATAATGACAAAGTAATTTTGTTTTAAAGTATTCATTTCTTAAATACTATATATGTGATGCTGTTTAACTCATTTGTAAAAGGTGCACTGTCACTACCAGCTCCATTTAAATATAGCTATGGCTAGCCTAGTCCACAAACTCTAACATTGTTTGTGCCATATGTATAGCACAATATTAACAACGATACGCATGATATTAAGTTGGCACAAACAGCTTTCATTCCTTTGGAAATAAAAGCATGTAATGACATGATGCTTGCTAGACATTTTCTGTTTGCAATTAAAAGTGAATTATGAGCCTGGTATAGCCAGTAGCCACCTAGCTACGTGGAATGCGTTTCAATTGGCATAATATCATGTGCTTCATGTAAACGAATTATTGAAGACTTCAAGACTCACCAGTTCCATTACACAAAAGCAAAGACAACTCTTCATATTCTTGTCCATTTGCAGCCTATGTCAAAGTGCCCTGGCTCTCACAGTAGTGAGTACCGGATAAATCTGCAATTTCCTCTAATCTCGTCTTCGTTTCCTTCATGATTTCCCTTCATAGGCCCACGTTTCTCTCCCTTTCGTGCGCGCTGAGACGCGTTCTCAATTAAATGGAGTAGGCCGCTAGCATACGTTCAAGTTGGATCATCCTTATGTAACATGCTGTTGATACATTTTGACATTGTAAACATTCTCTAACAAAAATACAAATCAGTTTGCAGTAAAGCTAATATTTATTTATTATTGGTCCTTCCTCTGTCTCTTGGTGCCCTACACACAGTGCGTGATGCGTGGTGGTAACAGCAGCACTGATCACTGTGCTCTGCCTGTTTGTGTCCACTATGTGTATTTTGTTTTTTTCGTTGCGAGGTGAAAGCATCTCTGGGGTGACTGGTCCATGATCAGGAAATTCATTTTTTGACTCGAGACATGTCAAGTCATTACAAGTTAAAGAGGCAAAGTCCGAGTCAAGTCTCGAGTGAATAGTATTCAAGTCCAAGTCGAGTCGCAAGTCATGCAGAATTTTATCAAGTCGAGTATGAAGTCATTAAAATCATGACTCGAGTCTGACTCGAGTCCAAGTCATGTGACTCGAGTCCACATGTCTGGTTTAAATGAACTGTCACGTTGCATCCGAGCTGTAAAATGCAGACGTTCAGAACATGGCAACATTGTAGCATATGACGGAGGTGGCTTTTAGCTAGATGGATGACAGCAGGCTAAGTAAAATAGTGATGTTTCAAAGCTAAAGTTCATCAGAATGTTGGGATACGCCCGCTTGACAACGGGAGAGATGGAACTAACGACTGGCCTTTGGCCGTAGCAACCATCCATTTAGAACTAGTAACGGCAGTTTGTCCTGTGAGTTGAGAAATTAGTTGATATGTTTCGGAAGAAATTAGTTCTACAAACAAGACACTTTTAGCGATTAAAACGTTTAAATTGTAACAGGAAATGAACACAACGCAAGTAGCAACAGTGGAATAAGCGGGATAATGGACTCCACGGTGGTCTGTTCACAGAAGTTAATGCACTTACGAGGTTTAAACCTCCGCTTCACGTCGGGGCCGTTTTACAACCTCGACCGTGCATTAACTTCTGTGAACAGACCACCGTGGAGTCCATTATCCCTTACACAGTTGGCCCCACAAGGCTTCCGTTTTAACATTCCATATGTTATCTTAATGCACAGGAAGTAGATTGGGAACCAAATAGAACGTTCAATCATTGTTTTTGTTTTTATTGTTGAAAGGGTCTATAGTGGTGCCTATTGGTCCACTCCAGGAGGGAGTCACTAGGAGAGAGTCACTAGGGGTGAGTCACTAGGAGAGAGTCACTAGGAGAGAGTCACTAGGTAAGAGACTCTTCAGAAAGACAATTAAAGTGTAGAAGCCTGAGGGGACTAGACTGCAGCAAATGTGGGCCAGTGGGAGTATGGCTGGAGCAGGTTAGTGTGGAGGGTATGCAAACTGTACTGTACTGTACATGTGTGTGTGTGTGTGTGTGTGCGCGTGTGCGTGTGTGAGTGAGTTATGTGTGTGTGTGTGTGTGTGTGTGTGTGTCTGTTTGTATGTGAGTGTGTGTGTGTGTGTGTGTGTGTGTGTGTGTCCTGTGACAGAGAGTTCGTCTATCTGAGTGTATCTGTGCATCTGTGTAAATGTGTGTATCGTGTATGTTCAACCTTTCGTTTCAGTAAACAGGAGAGAGATTGAGTTCCCATGATGCTCTGCAAAAGTTCACACACTGCTCACGGCTCAGGAGCCACACTCTCAGGAGGCATACCACACAAGGCTAACCACATCACACACATTAGTGCACACACACATCGATGTATCAATGTGTGAGTCCGTATAAGTGTTGTTTAGCTCTATGTAACTTATGGCTCCTAAATGCAA
>NC_055972.1:6227440-6234940 GCF_018492685.1 Alosa sapidissima | reverse complement strand
CACCCACACCTGGGCCGACAGATAGATAGATAGATAGATAGATAGATAGATAGATAGATAGATAGACACTTTATTTGTCATTTACACGACATGGGAGTATGAAGAGAACAGACCTTTTGATTGAAAGATACATCTTGCTGATGCGCTGGGACACATCATCAGTGATGTAACCTGGGGTCACTGGGTGTTTCGGGTCTTTCAACATCAGACACCCTCGCCCAGGCGACCCGACCAGAGTTGATCAGACTCCGGCCTGTGTCCCAGCAGCATTCTTCCACGGATCAGCCCTCTTGATCCAAAGCCATCTTGTGGCTCTTTCTGCGGCTTCAGTTGCAGATCTGATGGCCTTCCTCTTTGCCTCACCGGTGAGGCCCAGCATGGTGAGGACTTTGCAGAGGGACCGCCCTGCAAATCCTCGGCATCCCACCTCCAGGGGTTCACAGTAAGTCCTCCAGCCTTGGCTCCTACACTCCTCCACCAACTCCTGGTACTTGGCACGCTTCCGCTCATTAGCCTCCTCCATGCGTTCTTCCCAGGGCACTGTCAGTTCCAGAATGATCAATTGTTTGGTGGAATCAGAAACAATGATCATATCTGGTCGGAGCCGTGTTGTTGTTATTCTTGCTGGGATCTTCAGCTGTTTGCCCAGGTCCACTTCTAGCTGCCAGTCTGTGGCGGTAGTGAGGAGACCTGACCTGGCCCTCGCTTGGATAGTGGGCTTCTCTCCAGCTCTGTGGAATCTGATTGACTGAGGCTTGCTGTAGTTCTTGGTGGTAGTAATGGCCTTGGCTATACTCTCAGCAACCGCCTTCAGCACCTGGTCGTGGCGCCAGCGGTAGCGCCCCTCTCCAAGGGCTTTAGGGCAGCTACTGAGGAGGTGTTCCAGGGATCCCCCTCCTGGACACTGGAGGCAGGATGGTGTCTCTGCTTTGCCCCAGACATGGAGGTTGGATGGACTGGGCAGGACATCATAAACAGCTTGGACTAGTAACCTGATGTTAAGGGAGTCTGCTCTCCAGATGTTGGGCCAGGTGATCTTCCGTTGCAGAACATTCTCCCATTTAGTCCAAGCTCCCTGTTGTCCCATACCCACCATCCTGCTGGCTCGTTCTTCCTCCACGCCTGCCCGCACTTCCTGCTGGATGAGATGTTGCCGCTGTTTTCCCTGGGCCTTGTCCACCCTGGTTGATGGGAAATAGCCAATACCTGCGCGTCCTGAGGCTATGGACCCCACCAGTACCTTCTGCCTCAGTCGCGACTCTGCCACTTCCAGAGCCTCGACTGCCCTCCATTTCCGGCCTGTTCGCACCTGGATGCCAGCCGATGCCACCTTTTCATCCCTGGATTCCCTGTACTGCAGGGCTTCTCAAGTTCTAGTCACCATGAACTCTTCAGTGAGTCCACTGAATGGAAGCTTCAAGGTGTTGCTACTGCCGTACAGGGCAGCACTGCTCAGACTTCGGGGTAGGCCAAGCCATCTTCGCAAGTGGCTGCTGATCTTTCTCTCCATGGCCTCTACAGTTGTAATGGGTACTGCGTATACTAGCAGAGGCCACAGGATGCGGGGCAGGATGGAATGCTGGTAAATCCAGGCCTTGAACAGACCAAGTACTATAGTGAATAATAAATAAATACAATATAACATAACATAAGTGCTTGTTTATGGAAGTCCACAACAACCATCTCCTTGGTCTTGGGGAGTTTGTTTTCCTTGCATAACAAAACAATAAGTCATTTTACGGCGTATGGGCCACACTTGGGGCAGAGCAAATCTTTATGTCAGTTTCCACTGATTGGGCCATGGCTGGGCATGGGCAGGGATGGGCAGTATTTCTAATACATGTATTTAAAATATGTATTTAAAATACAAAATACTATTTTGTAATTTGTATTTTATTGAGATGATGAAAATGCCTTCGTATTTTGTATCAAAATACTTCAGTATTGTGTATTTTTGTATTTTCAAAATACTTTAAAAATACTTTCTGTGAAACACTGTGATGACATCTATCTAACTATCTATACTGTAAAGCACGAAATGTCTGTCTCTGTCTGTTTGTGGCACCCTTGCATGGTCAAGCTGGAATGATTAACAGGCCCCAAAACAACTATAAAATATAAAAAATATTTTATATATATATATATATAAAAAATAGTCTGAATGCAACACTGTTTGAGAAGTTAGTTGTGCTCAAGGCATCAACTGAGGAGACACGACTAGCTAAGGTTACACACACTCCTTTGCTCACACAAGGACAGCACAAGGACTTAAATTCACAAGCTTATATTGCAACACTTGAGTTTGCTATTTTCCTTTCTTTTTTCTGTTTTACAGTTTAAATTTGTCTATGTTCTCTGACCTGTGAAATATTTCAGTGCTATGGTAACTTGATAAGATACCTCAAACAAGGACATTTCCAATTTTGCACATTTTAAATAACAAATGATTGATAATGTCATAATAATTGCCTTCTAATTGGCTCAACTGATTGGATGGTATTAATGTGACAACCTGATTTTTATTTTTACTTTTTTTTTGTATTTACATTGATAGAAGTTGTGCACACACCAGTTTTAGGTGTATACAAAATTATTCAACTGTGATGAAACTCACTATAAGTGTGGTAATGATGGTGTTAAATAACTTAAAAGGTTAAAATGCTACCTAGTTTAAATTTCTAAATCAGTCATCTATTTGGATTGCTTGTCTTTCAGTTATTGTCACTGATTCATAGTGGGCAATCTATTACACCAACTGGCTGGAAAGTGCAACAGTTGTAGAGTCGGCATTGCATGTCGCTGCAAAACAGTACATCTCCAAACTTATGAACAGTAACTGTCAAATAAGGAATTTGAAGATGACATCCGAAAAGCATTAGATTGCATAGAAAACTGATTGATATGAATACACTGTACAGTTTATGTAGTAATAATGCACTGGTTATGAATAACAACTATTTTAAGTAAACATACAATTAGGAATGCAATTAGTAGCCTAAAGTTTTTGTTCTAAGATTTATTTCTCTTTTGTGGCCCCAATTAGTCCAGGAAACTAGCAAAAATGTTACAGACTGCCATAATCTGTGATGAAGATATCATAGATGTTGACCTTGTGCTCGACGTAATGATGCCTGAGGTAAGGAAATTTGAATATAAAAGCCATGCCATATTATGATCAGTGTGGTTTCTCCAGAATAAATAAACCAAACCATACCAAACATGCATATTGTCACTACATTCTCATGCTATTTCCAATTTGAAATCTGTTTGCATTTGAAGGTTTCCATCAACATTGTCACGAACCACGAGGGTTTCTGCAGGTTTCTGGCGGAGAGGTTCATGTCCATGCACCCGGCATTGGAGTAACAACCATTGCTGTTTTTTTCTGTATTTATACATTCTTTTTTCATGTATTAGTTTTTTATTTATTTATTTATTTATGTCTTATTGGATTTCAATTTATTATCTTCATTTCATTATTTACTATATGTGTGTACTGGGGAAATTTGTTTTTTTTTGGTGTTAAGTTTATGGTGTATTTTGTTCTGAGAGAGAACTGAACCATGCAAGGTTTTCCGTAATTAGATTTACAAAGCTTTTTTGTTTACAAAGCTTTTTTGTTCTTAGGTTTAGAATTAAAATGTGTTCTCCAAAACTGTCCAGTTGTCTGTTTTTGTGATCATCTACCCATGGATGGCTACAACATTTGGTTAAGCAATCCTATGACTTAACAGACCTGGGGGGTATTCCAAGTACATGGTTTAGTGATAAACCTGGGTAACTTAACTCAGAGTAAGTGGTAAACCTTCTACAACAAGAGCCCTATGGTATTGTTTTGTTAGGAGAATGAAGCCATACAGCTCTTCTATTAGGAGGTTTACCACCTACTCTGTGTTAACTAACCCAGGTTTGTCACTAAACCTCGTACTTGGAATACCCCCCTGGTAAGATGCCTAAATATTTACACATTTGCCTATAATAATTATCTAAACAATTATTATTTATTCTTAAAAAATTTGCTGGCACAAGGAGTTTCATTAATTATATTTCCCTTTATGCATGCATGACGATAAACTACTTGAACTTGAACTAATGCTGCTTGTGGAATATCAACAATATACATTAAGTGTTTAATATACGTAGGCTATTTGTTGTAAGTAAAAAGTGATTTATATATTTCTTGGTTACAAGTAGCCTAGGCTACAAGTTAATAACAAATAGAACAGAAAGAGGTGGAAGGTAGCCTAATAGGCCTAGGTGGCATAACAAAACATTTCCAAAGCAACTGAGGTCGACAACGGATACTTGTGTTTTTATTTGGCGTTTTACCTAACTTTACACTTTCCACGACGAGACAACCATCATGACAGCGCTACACACCTAGCACACCTTTTACACAAGACAGTTCTGCCAGGCACAACGTAACTTAAGCAAGACAATGCTGGATAAACAAAAAACATGTTTTACAGCAGAATAATATTGGCCAGACGTCGCCCTACATTCAGCGTTGTAAGTTATGAACCCACTTTCTACAAGCCACATGTCTTCCTAACATCCCGACATTGAAATTGTATTTTCCAACGAAACAAATAAAGACAAAAAATAGCTTTGTTCGTGAGCTGTCTAGAATCTTTGATACCACTAGCCAACTTCCGCAATACAGTGCCACAAGACAGTACGCAACTTCCGCAAGACAGTGCCACAAGACAGTACGCAACATCCGCAAGACAGAGGACAGGACAAAAGTACGGTACAGTACAGTTTCGGCTCTAACCGCCTCTCCAGTGGTGACTGTTTAACTTACACAGATGCGCACATACAAGAATGAGCGCTCACACCACTACCCCCTAATACTATGCCTCTTTATTTAATAACAATAAATCAAGAAATGTTTCCTATTCTGGGAAATGTTTAGTTTCTTTTCCTTTCGGTCGCGGTTCAATGATACCGTTTAATTGTGCCAGAAATTATCCGCGGACCAGTAATCTCCTCGTCGAGGAGGCCCTAACCCTGCAGATCATAGACAGAGAACGCATAGGCCTACTGTATGCTTTGGGTAAAGAACACGTTGCATGTCCAGTGTAGGCTACACGAAGAATGACAGTGTCTTGGAGCGGCCGCATCCCCCGCAACTCCATTCCAATGTCACTGATTCCGACAGATACGCCCGACGCTTTTTATCTGGTGGTGGTGGAGTTGACCGGACATCTGAGGCTTCAGACGTTAGCCTACCAATTTATCATCATCCATTGCGTCTGGCCTCTGAAAAAACTTTTAAGGCTAGTCTGCCTGGGCCTGGCCATGTTTGAACCGCCTCACTCATTTGTTCGTTGTTTAACATGGACGTTTTAAGCGTGCGCTTCCTATTTGAAATGCAGCATAGCTATGCGTGTTGTTTAATAGTACTTTTCAAACGGTAGAGCCTGTTCATTTGAAAACATAGACAGAGGACGTATAATATAGGATTACGTATTAAGGCTTATTCTCAAATTCAGATTGCGTTAGGGGACGGGATAGCCTATTTCAATCGGACAATTTGACCGGAGAGATTTAATTTTGTCAGACATTTCATTTTTTTTCCGGCCAATGTCCGGTAATTACCGGACAACGGAAACCCTGACGCAGGCAAACCTGGTTGCCTAAAGAAAACAGACTTTGAGTCAGAATTACACTTCCTCACTAGCTCCAACTTCTATCCAAAATTCCAATCTATATATCCAAAATTCTTTGAGATCGAAGATCACAAGAAAATATATTTATTAGAAGAGGAAGACTGTGCAGTACTAGCTGCACACTACATACACAACTGTGACAGAAAGAGGAGGAGTGACCACTGAGCAATGCCCACACACACACACACACACACACACACACACAGTGTATTGATGAAGTGTAAATGTTTGTAATTTTTGTATATGTTTGTTTGTTTACTTTTTTGTAATTATCACTATTCCTGTGAACGCTTTGGCAATGCATCATATGATTTGTCGTGCCAATAAAGCATATTTGAATTGAATTGAATTGAGAGAGAGAGAGAGAGAGAGATTTGAATATCTGTGTATCAAATCTAAGTGTGAGGAAATTGGCAATTTCCCTCAAGACAAGTTCTGATGGTTTTAGCAAGATGACAATCACTACATTTTATCCCATCTCATATATGATTTATATCCTACTGGCAGTCAGACAGTGAACAAAATTGAAAATTGAGATGGACTAGGAATAGGCTACACAAGCCCACACATGCGGAGACACACACACACATTAGTTTCACTCCTCTGTCTGTGGGTGTGTGTATGTGTGTGTGTGTGTTAGTGCTGGGCGGTATACCGGTTCACACCGTATACAGGTGTATATTTTCGTTATGATATGAATTTTTAATATACCGCCATACCGGTGTATTTGATTACACGTTTGGAACGCTGCGCCGCGCGACAGTGTTTCAGACGGGACTTTTTTCACACGCACGCATGATGCCACTGCGAGGCATAGTGAGGGTAAACACAAAACACCTGAAGTTTTTCCCCTGAAGTATGACCCTTAAGGCTTAATTTCTCCTTAGATAAGTGCTTTATTTAAGGGTGTTGCACAGAATACCTTAAATTGTTTCTTTAGTTAAGGAATAACGTTAAGGGATACTGCATTGAAAGGGATTTACCTTCACGAAAATTCTATTGAGATTGTTCAACAGCTGTAGCTAGCTGGCTAGTAGGTGACGTCGTTAGTTAGCAATCCACCGAACACAGTGAAGTTTAATGAGCTTATCATTCATCTCACTTTAAGAATATTTGCTGAAATTATCCAGGTAGCAAGTAAAGCATGTTATAGACATGCACTGAGCAATACTAGCTGGCTAGTTAGAAATGATCCTGACTGTCATCAGTGCACCAAAACGAACTTTTTTGTTAATGTTTTGTCTAGGGAACCGAACCGAAGCTCATGGCAGGCTAACAAGACATCCACATCCACATGAAGTTAACGTTAGCCTACCACTAACTTCATGTAAACCACACAATAACAATAAGGCATGTTTCTGATAGGCCTATTTGACAGAGTAAGCATATTAGCAGAGAGGTTTAATTTTATATTGTATCATTTTCAAAAAAGTATAAAGTTGCACTACTTTTTGTATTGGTTTTATAGGCTACAAGATGTTTGTGAAATTTGCACAGTAAAAGTTCTGTATTCTGACTGCAATTGTCTTTGCATTCTGATTAGATTCTTCATTAAAATCATGAGTGGCTCTTTGTAAACAGCATCATTTTCTGGGGCCATGCAAAACTACATTACCACTAGTGTGGAGTTATTCTACATCATGACAGTAAAATAGACCATCCAGTCAATGTACTGCAGCAATTCCTCTCTCAACCTGTAGAAAATGCTGTGAACATCTGATTATGCATGGAAAAAAAAAATACCGTCATATACTGTGAAACCGTAAGAATCTAGAAAAATACTGTGATATACATTTTTGGTCATACCGCCCAGCACTAGTGTGTGTGT
>NC_055972.1:6219940-6222440 GCF_018492685.1 Alosa sapidissima | reverse complement strand
TTCGCCTGAGGACGCTAGGCGCAGCGGGGAAAGTCACCATTTTCACCGGAACAGGTCATTTAACCATCCAAATGATTTCTAAACGGGTTTATTACGTTGAAATAGTTGCCAAGTTCCCCTTTAAGAAAATTATAAAAAAGTATGTGTGTGTGCTCTATCATGACCACATGGTTGCCACAAGGTTGCTGCAATCAATGAACAGCTGGCTGAGATACATGTTTTAATATCTCATAATGTGTTGGGTTGTGAGCGCCGGAGATGGAGAGTGACCCCCAAGGTCAAACTAGGTAGAAAATCTAACTCTTGAACTGATTCCCCCCACTCTTAAATACTCCAACTGTGATCTGTTTACGTAACCTCCAATCAAGTGGTAGTCACCGGCACCACTGAAGCAGGCACCTTCACAAACGAGTCTGGAGACTAGGCACCCAATTAGCCTTTCAGGTGCGCTCAGAAATGTGGCCTTAGAACCAATGCTTTCAAAGAATGCTATGCTTGTGATTCAGTGGACCCCATCTTGTAATCAGAGTCTGTGCATTCCTACCTCCTACTTACTCATCTGAATGGCTGTTATGTAATGTAGGGAAAAAAAACATTACGTGAGATGGGGTCATGTACTGGCTTCAGTGAAGAGAGCTATTGAGCATAGATCTTTTTGATTCTGTTATGAGGCACTAGTGGCCTGTTCTTCTTCTACAGTCTTAGAGACAGAAAGCGTTTGGCACTGTCACACTTTCAACACTGAGCCTTCCGCGTCCTGTGGCAGGACTTTACAGCAGCCGCACTGTGTAGTAACCAGGCAACAATAGCCTCTCTCCTCCCTTAGAGCCCCTTCCTTCGTCTGAGTCATGGGCTGAATATCTGGTGAGCACGGCTGATTATTCCACTTATCGCCGGGCCAGACACTTTGCACTTTGTCTTTCAAACTTGCGTCGGCTCACGTGCCCTGGCTCACTCTCTTGAGCCCAGTCGCCCTCAAAACGACCTTGTGCTCGGGAAGAGGGCAGTGATGGCTACTATTCAAGACCTGATGTTTTGTTAAAGGGGTTATGTGGAGGATTCCAGTTGTCTTGAACGCACCATTCTGTCCGCAGTGGCACTGTTCCATTGCATACATCCACACTGTTCTATTGCATACATCCGCACAGTTCCATTGCATACATCCGCACAGTTCCATTACATACAACTGCACTGTTCCATTGCATACTGTACATCCTCACTGTTCCATTGCATACATCCACACTGTTCCATTGCATACATCCACACTGTTCCATTATATACATCTGCACTGTCCTCTCGAGGTGCAAAGTGGTATTTTTAGAGGATTCGGTCCGAAGCTTACTAGTTAGCATGCTAACTTATCTGGACAGTACAAAGCATAGCTGTTTTTGACGTCAAAAAGGTTGCCCATTTATTTTTGTATGTTTTAAACTAAAATGCACACATCCCTTTTAAAGAGTTAATAAATAGTATTCCACTGACATAGCTAACGTAGTCAGAGCATTAGCAACATTAGTGACGTCCTCACGTAAGGGAGCAATTTAAAGGGAGTCACATCTTCACCATATGGCTACTGTCTTCCTCTGTCACAGATTAGGCTCTCTGTCTCCCTCACTGGGATCTTCTGTCAAACTGAACCAGCCCAAATGATGATTAAAGACAAAGCTGAACACAGCTGATGGCTTGTTTCAGATTATGTGCCCTGTGGACTTAGATAACCAAAGCAATCCGTCTTTCATTTGCAAAAGTACACCAGCAAATGTGTCAGACAAACAGATTTAGGTTATCAGTTATGACTGACAAAATCGTGCACACGGTGAGTATAATTTAATTTATTTTCATCTTTGCTGTTGATCTTCATAAATATGTTTTATGACATCTGCAACACTTTTGTCATGTAGGGACGTTTGAAAGGCAGTAAAACTAAATTGTTGAACTGATGTTTTAATATTTGGGAGTTGAATAGTTGCTGAATAGTTAGTCATAATAACCATACATTTCCAACCGTGTGATAACAATTCTTTACTACATGATGTACTATAAGCATAGGGAGACTTGTTGTTTATTTCTGTTACAGCATTTAGCGCTGTTTCCATACCATTTAACCTGAATTTGATCGATCAGACTGTGGAAAACAGAAATAAAAGACGGTACGGCCCATATCCATTTCCCTACACGGTTGGGAACATTTGATTTACTGTTAGACGAGTTTGATCTAGCTCTGTCCATTGTCTCATGGTGCCAGTTCAAATCTCATTGGATTTTTCCACAGCTGAGCTCTCACTTCAAGTGCTACAAGGCGGCCGCATCACTTTCCCCGTAATCTGGATTAGTGGTCATTAGGGACGCACCTAATCAAATCAAACCACTGGAGCGTTTCCAGACTGGGATTGATGCCGTAAACAGTCGTCTGACGGTGGTGCCAGGCTAGTGCATAACTAGTCTAAGATGTCATGCTTAGCTTCATTTTGAAAGTGCAAAAAGGGTTGTGGATATCTGA
>NC_055972.1:6204940-6209940 GCF_018492685.1 Alosa sapidissima | reverse complement strand
TAAAAGATGAGAAAGGGGAAAGAGAGAAAGCAAGAAAGAGAGAAGGAAAGAAAGAAAGAAAGAAAGAAAGAAAGGTGAGTGTGCTTTGTGGGTTTGTACTTACCCGCTTGCGTAGGTTGTATGTGAGTAGCAGGTTCCGTGAGAAGTGGTTGGCGAAGGCTGTGTAAAATTCCAGAACTTTCTGCAGGGCGTCACGCTTGATCACATGCAAGTCGCAGTATGTCAGAGCTCGGACGTTGGCACAGGATTGTGCTAGTGTCACCTCCTTCCAAAACACGTCCCCAAACACATCACCCTTCCCTGCACATGCGCACGCGCGCACATACACACACACACACATAGTACAAAATTAGATACACACAATCAAAAGCTAAGCATCAGCATTACATTTGGACACACACATACACTGAAATAAATGATAAAGCACTCAACACACAAACAGTGTGGCTCAGTGAGGGATACAAGCACATCATAACAGCAGCTCAGCACAGGGAAAACATCATGACATGAAACCACCTCACCTTCACTGCAAATACATATAATTACTTACACACACACACACACACACAAACATATGCACACGTGCACACACACACACGTTAAGTAAAGTAAACAAGCCCATTATCAGGTTAGGGTGCAAGCATATTATGTGATGAACCAGCTGTGTTTATGTTATATTATGAACCAGCTGTGTTTATGTAACGTGACACTGTGTGATGAGATATAAACACACACATTCTCACACACACACACACACACACATTGTCTCTTGTATTCTGTTCACCTATGCTCTTTATATTGAACACTCTCTCTCTCACACACACACACACACACACATACATGCAAACACACACACACACACACGCTGCCTGCTCAATAACTCAAAGGCTGATTAAATCTATCTATACCAAGAAGGGATTGATAACGTCCAGGCAGAGCTAAGAAGTAGGTGTAATTAAACTTCAAATACCTCTGACACTTTACACTAACACACACACACACACGCATACGCACAGTTCCCTCACACAGACAAATGTGTGTACAGTACACTTAATGAATCAGGGAGAACTTAGCCTCGGAGGGCATTTAGAGCTGTTCTCTCATCCATTTGCACAGCTGACAGCCCCCCCCCCCCCTCCCTCGTCCAAACTTCCATCTTTTCCACAGGTAAACATCCCTTCCTTCCTCTTTCCATTTCTCACCCCCCTCTCATCGTCTCCGCTGACACCTCATCATCTTAACCAAGCTGTCATAAAACTCTTTCCTTCCCATCTCTCTCTTTCTCTCCCTCCTGCCCTGTCTCTCATTATCTATCCATCTCTCTTCCCCAATCTTCTTTTCATTTTTCTGTTCCTTCCCTCTTTCTCTCTTTCCCACCCTTTTTGATCCCCCCCTCTCTCTATCTCTCTCTTTCTCTCTCTCTCTCATCATACATTTCATTATATTTCTGTGAGTGTTGCTTGCTTGCTGCTGCCTGTTCAGACACAGTCAGAGGAAATAAAGCTCAATAGAATCAGCACTCCTCTCTCTCTCTCTCTCTCTCCATCTAGGAAACACAGAGGGAGATTAGAGAGCAATTGGTGAACACACACACACACACACACACACACACACAGTCTTACTCTTGTGTCTTATAAATGTGTAATTTTCATTTCTTGCCATCTCAGAGGAAACACACACACACACAGACACACACACACACACACACACACAGACACACACACACACACACAGACACACACACACACACACACACACATAGAGTCATAAAAAGTCGATCGCTGAGACTGCTGCTGCTGCAACGTTAGCTCCGTGCAAGTAGTGTTCATTACATTTGAATATGTAATGGCCACGTTCGAGACGTCCTCGGGGGTAGTGGGAAGTGCGGTCCCCCCTGCCTGCTGCGCTATGTAATGGCCACGTTTGAGACATCCTCGGGGGTAGTGGGAATAGTGGGAAGTGCGGTCCCTCCTGCCTGCTGCGCTATGTAATGGCCACGTTCGAGACGTCCTCGGGGGTATTGGGAAGTGTGGTCCCTCCTGCCTGCTGCGCTATGTAATGGCCACATTCGAGACGTCCTCGGGGGGTAGTGGGTACTGACTCCTTCTGTCCGCCACAGAGAGAAGTGGACGGCCTCGGCAGTATTGAGCTCATATTATTCTTTCAGCTCCACTGCATCCCTGTGCCTTCAGGTGACTGCTCAGGTGGAACACTATTTAAAGTACAGCTCTCATTTGCTTAAGGTGTATTAATCCTGATATATATTATTAATGAAGGTCACTTGAAACTTTCTGCACGTCAGCAAGTCCTTTCGAGGAGTTGGTACTAAGATTTAAAGTTTCAAGAAAAACTGCAGCATAGGTTTTAAAAGCCTGCAGTCTGTGTGTGTTTAGATTAGCTAATTAAGCCCTTGTCAGCATAGACCTTTGCCCTGAAGTCAAACACAGGGTCTCATTTTCTTCAGCAGACTAACATGGCTGGCCCACGACTGTGTGTGTGTGTGTGTGTGTGTGTGTGTGTGTGTGTGTGTGTGTGTGAGTGAGGGTCGCTGTGAGTTGTGTGTTTGTGAGCTTGAGGTCGGAAGGCGGGGGCAGAGTGCGTGTGGATGCCCCCAAGTTGTGTGTGTGTGGTGTGTGTGTGTGTGTGTGTGTGTGTGTGTGTGTGTGAATGCTCTAGTTTGGGCTGCAGAGACGGTGTGAAATGAAAGGTATGTGTGTGTGTGTGTGTGTGAATGGTATGTGTGTGTGTGTGTGTGTACGTGTGTGCGCGTGTGTGTGTACACTCTAAGTTGTATGTAAGCACTGTAGGTCGGGTGCTGCAGTGTGGGCAGTGCAGTCCAGCATGGCCCAGCATGTCAGATGCCATCAGTGATGTTAATATTCCCCAGCGTCTGTCTGACTAGCTGCCACACCACTGATGGCTCTGCTGAAGAGCTGCCAGCACTCATCAACCACAGGCATAGCACCGCAGACAGTGTGTGTGTGTGTGTGTGTGTGTGTGTGTGTGTGTGTGTGTGTGTGTGTGAGGTGTGTGCGTGTGTGGGTGGGTGGGTGTTTATGTTTGAGGCAGAATGAGAGAGAGCAGGTGAGAGAATGTGAGTGTGTTCATCTGTGTGTGTGTGAGTGTGCATGTGTGTAAGATAATTAGATAGATAGAGAGCGAGAGAGAGAGAGAGAGAGAGAGAGAGAGAGTATACATGATTGTGTTTGATTGTGTGTGTGTGTGTGTATGTGTGTGTGTGTGTGTGTGTATTAATGGTAGTATGCTCTGTTTGATTTCATCAGCCTGTTGTGTCCCCAGTGTGGCAGGGTGTGTTCTCATCAGCTGTTCGATTGTGTGTATGGTGTGTGTGTGGTAGAGATGCGCGGATGGGCTATTATTTCAACCGTAACTGCATAGCAAAACTTATCATCCATCCGCACAAACGTTTTTTGACCAATTTTCAAAACCGCACCCGCCCGCCATCCGCTGGTTGTTTTAATGTATATGGTATGCGGCGCTGCTGACGTGAGGCTAGAAAGCTCTTGCCTGTTTTAGAAAGACTGATCCAATGCAGGTTACTTTACGCACGGTCATGTCAGGGTGACACTATGACAAGCCTGCTCTGAAGACTCCCATTCATTTTGACTGCATGGGAAGAGAGCGCGTCCTTTTCAGACAGACAGCGCAATTCATTTTATACCAGCAGGCCGATCGGACAAACTACAGTACGGCGCCTCGATATTAAAGAAACGCCGACTCTATTCATTCCGAAAGTCCACCGCACAACAGTGCAACGTGCATGTTCACATTTTTAGTAACAACCGCCAAACTTGCTTGCTTGCCTTACACATCTAAGTTTTCGGACTATTTTTCTTATCTTATTTTTTCCGCTGTGGATGTTACTGAGGTTGTAGAAGTTTTAACTCGTACGTTCTGAACATCTCGCACTGCCATTGCCCGATGTCATTTCTGAGTCATATCACTCCATAATCTGTCTCTTTTAAATGCCTATTCCCTGAATGGTAGGCTACAATGACTATGTGTTTTATATATAATATCGAAAACAAAATAACCCAGGCAGTCTCATATACGAGATGTTTAGGCCTCCTCCAATACTGGCAGCTGGCCTCATAGGTTGCAGATTTGCTTAGTGGCCTAAGGCTCTGCAATGAGACGCGACATTGGAGATAAATCATCGGTCAACTTGCATTTAGCCTATTCTACTTTCTTATTGCACACTGGAGAGGAAAAAATGCTGATAGGCTACTTAATTTACACTTTTTGTTAACTTTAGTGTGTGTGTGTGTGTGCTGTGCGTGCGTGAGAGGGGTTGCTCAGTGAAACATCGGAATACACCAATTCCTCAACACCATCTCTAGTAGTCTAGGCTAAGCCTAAACAAAGCAGCATGCATAGAAGCAACTAGGCCAAATTACTGCATGAGGAAAATTTGACTGTTTCAAAGTGTGCTCGTTTTTTTTCGGATGTAGGTAACACAATTTAACAATGTATAGACTATATATTTTTTCATTTGATTGGTTCAACCGCCACCCGCCCAAATTTAATTAAAATATTATTTCTTCATGTCATCCGCCCGATCCGCGGTTTAACCCTTAGTCCGCGGCTGTAACCGCAAACCGCGCATCTCTAGTGTGTGGTGTGTGTGGGGTGTCTATCTATCTGATGCAGGACAGATCTATCTGATGCAGGAGCAGATCTATCTGATGCAGGACAGTATGAGCAGATCTATCTGATGCAGGACAGATCTATCTGATGCAGGAGCAGATCTATCTGATGCAGGACAGATCTATCTGATGCAGGACAGTATGAGCAGATCTATCTGATGCAGGAGCAGATCTATCTGATGCAGGACAGATCTATCTGATGCAGGACAGTATGAGCAGATCTATCTGATGCAGGACAGATCTATCTGATGCAGGACAGAGAGGCAGGTCCAGCAGAAGCAGATCTATCTGATACAGGACAGAGAGGGAGGTCCAGCAGAAGCAGATCTATCT
>NC_055972.1:6191174-6193674 GCF_018492685.1 Alosa sapidissima | reverse complement strand
GGTTCAGTGAATGTCAGTGAGCATTCCATTTCAAAGGGCCTAGCTGCTAACATATAACATTCACCTTCATTAATTCAGCAGCCATTTAGCAGATGGGTAAGTTAATTCTGAAGTAACTTACGTGACAATACAGATGTACATTCTTAAAAGTATGCTATATTTCAAAAGTATGCTATTTCATATTTAACTCGCAACACATGAACACATGAACCTTGCTCTAATAGACGCACCACTGAAGCGACATAGTCATGTCACATACAGCAGTAGAGGCCATCGGTGTCTATACAGTCAGTAAATGCCAATCGTCTAACTTCAATGTACACAACAGACATGTATCTGTGCACTTCCAAGGGCTCATGGCAGCATGGTGTCAGATTTGATTGTGTGGAACGGGTGAGTGAATGAGACGTGTGTGTGTGTGTGTGTGTGTGTGTGTGTGTGTGTGTGTCCGTGTGTGTGTGTGTGTGTGTGTGTGTGTGTGTGTGCGCGTGTGTGTGTGTATATGGGTGTATGTGCAGCCAGCAGATGTGATTGTGCAGAGTGGGTGGGTAAATGAGGCGTTTTAAGAGTGTGTGTGACCTTTATGAGGGTCGAGAGTAACAGGGTATGTGTCAGTGTGTGAACAGCAATTCCAAGTCTCCAGAATGTCCTGAGAAAATGACCACCAGAGAGATAAAAAAGCAGCTTCTCCAAGTACAGTAGGTTTAACAAAGCAGGACCAAGTCAAACAACTGGCAAATGGCATTCAAAACAGAAGTTTTGGGAGGAGTGTGACTACATTCAACATGCCTAAAGTGTCAGGTAAATTATGCCCAACCTATCTGTCTGCTTACAGACTTTTTGTTTGCTTCCAGATTGCATGAGAAACAACTGGAGTTAGGCTTACACTTACCTAATCGGTAACACTTTACTTGACAGTGTCGACATAAGAGTGACATGACACTGTCATAAATGTGTTTAACACAATGTGCTTTTAAAATCTTTACAAAAAGAGGTGCATTTTTCTGTTCATGTCAAGCCGTCATGACAAAGACATTCTCTGGTAATATCATCCTGTTTAATGTCAAGTTGTCTTAATAAGGACACTCCAAACAAATTTATTGTCATGACAAATACATCTTCTGGTAATGTCATCCTGGTTAATGTCAAGTTGTCATTACAAAGACATCCCAAACATATTTAATGTCAACTTCTGGTAATGTCACTTTGATTAAAGGATAATTCCGATATTTAGCATACTTAATGTTCGTTTTCAAAACTGTGCAACTCACCGAGTGGTTAGTGGTGTTCGTTGATGTTCCAAAACAAGTAGCGTAGCAAAATACAGATTCTGTCTTGTTTTATTTGGCATTTTATAAAATCCCATTGATTTCTGTTGGAAGACTCATTGCGCGTTGATATTACTGCACCACCAGAAACGGAAACGGGGGCTGTTTACATTTGGTTGTAGTCTTTCCGCAAGACCTTCTTTTACTGTCTAGGCTTCAGGCTCAAATATTGAGCGGAAGTTTATACGCGGTTGTGAGGTGTCTGAAAAAATAGTTCCACAATAACGGCTGGAAATCATACATTGTGCCGATATATTTGTTTTTAATCATCAACGAACACCACTAACCACTCTGTGAGTTGCACAGTTTTGAAAACGAACGTTAAGGGTTGTTTTTAAGGACATGTTTGTGCACGCCCGTAGGCAGCCACTCTGAAGCAGTAAAGGCGATTCAAAGCGAGTCAGAAAAGTTGAGACAGGACCAATCATCAATATTTCGGTATCCTCCACTCTAGTTCATCCAAAACAAACCAGAAAAGGGACTCAAAGTGCTAAATACCGGAATTATTCTTTAATGTCAAGTTGTCATAATCAAGACAACCCAAACAATGTCAGCTTGTCATAACAAAAAACAAAGGTCACACTTTACTTGACACCGTCGACATAAGAGTGACATGCCACTGTCATAAAAGTGTCATAAACGTTATAAATATGTCATAAACGTTTATGACCTCTGTCATTAAGTGTCATTCGGTTTTTGTTATGACAAGTTGACATTGCTTGGGTTGCCTTGATTATGACAACTTGACATTATCAAGTGTCAAGTAAAGTGTTACCAAAAACCCACTGATGGGCTTGGGGTAAAGGAATCTGTTTTTATTTAAAGGCGCTCTAAGCGATGCTGAGTAAAGTCACTTCTATTGACGCTCAAACAAAACAAAAAACTAGCTCGCTACTTCATCCCCCTACATCCCGTGCAATTGAAACTCTCCTAAACGTGCATCTCTTCAGTGATTTGCTGGAACAGTTTGTTATGTTTTTATGGGCATGGTTTGCCCAAGTTGTTTTGTGGACGTTTTTGGAGCCTGGGTTGTCCACAGAGATCACATTTTTTTACAGTGTATTCAAGACACAGGCAGCTAGCGGATGGTGAGGTAATGTTTGCTGTAAGTGACAAAAAATGTTTTAGCCTAAAAAACGTATGACTATGAGCACCTTTAATTCTCGATTAAT
>NC_055972.1:6161174-6176174 GCF_018492685.1 Alosa sapidissima | reverse complement strand
AACTACTAATGCATTTCAAAAGCACAGAAAGATTAGTTTGAGAGATAGATGCTGTTATTCTTGGGACCACTATTGGACTAGGTCCTCACAAAATATCTCTCAGAGACAATGCTCAAGTATATTAACCCAGCTTGCTTTGCAGCTGTAGGTAATTCAGACAAAGATATGAACGGCATGCTTACTATGGTCCAGTGCATAGGAAAGATAGTCTACCAAGGACCACTGAAATGTAAATAATCCCAAATCTGATAATCTGGCGGGAAACAGTTCTGCCCCTTATGCTGGTCTGGGTGATATTTCATTTCAACTTCAGAGATGATTTACTAATATACTTCATCAGCAAAGGTAAGTCCTTATATCAGATGTTTGCTAATTTCCTGTTGCTGCCTAAATAGAGCAAAAAGCAATACTGAGCAACACACATACACACACACACACACACACACACACACACACACACACATACACACACACACACACACACTGCTAACATTTGTTTTACCAGGTCAGGTAGTAGTGAATGTCTGTGTGTGTGTGTGTGTGTGTGTGGGGGGGGGGGGGGGGGGGGGAGGGGCTTGTATCAGACTAGACCAATCAAACTCCACATTTTGGAAGGAAGTCCTACTTGAGTGACAGCGCGATGGTTCCAGTTCTTCATTTCGCCACAAACAAACACAGGAAGGGGAGGAGCCATGCAAACAGAACGAGTGACATAGAGAAAAAGAAGAAGAGAGAGAATGCAAATGAATGATCAAACGGAAAAAAGAATAACAATAAAAACATGACTCAACTCAACAGAAAAAAAAAAACATGGTGACTCAAATTCTGAGTAATAATAATAAAAAAAACCTAAAACCAAGACGCTTAAAAAATAGGTGAATATAAATAAAAGATTGTAAATAAAAAAACAGAGAAGCAGAAAACAGAGAGCACTGCTGTGAGGTAAATAACAAGCACAAAGAAACAAACAAAAACAAACAACTGAGTTCAAACGAAACGATGACAGAAGTCTCAGAAGCAGATGATTGAGTGGTGAAAATACGTCACAGAAGGTAAGCATGCATGGGGGCGGTGGCCACCTCGCAGAGCAAAACAAGCCAGGAGGACCTCAGGGAGGACTGCACACACTGCTCTGTGCTCTTCCACTCACTGTGCAGAGACCAGCGCTATTTCTACCTGCTGCTGCTGCTGCTCACTGGAAAACTCCAGTGTGATCCGGTTATTTTCGGGGAGAGACACATGTGTGTGTACATGTGACTGCCTGTGTGTTTATGTGTGTACATGTGACTGCCTGCGTGTTTATGTGTGTACATGTGACTGTCAAAATGTTTCTGTGTGTATTTGTGTGGGTGTGTGGGTGGGTCATGGTGTGCCTGCGCTGGATAGGTGTCAGTTGTCATGGTGTGTGTATGCTGGATAGGTGTCAGTTGTCATGGCGTGCTTGTGCTGGATAGATCTCAGTTGTCATGGCATGCCTGCGCTGGATAGGTGTCAATTACCATGGCGTGTCTGTGCTGGATAGCTGTCAGTTGTCATGGCGTGTCTGTGCTGGATAGATGTCAGTTGCCATGGCGTGTCTGTGCTGGATAGATGTCAGTTGTCATGGCGTGTCTGTGCTGGATAGGTGTCAGGAACACTGATAAGACCAAAGGCCAGTTAGCAGCAGCACACCTGCAAGATGCACAGGGAGTGACTGACAAGCTGGAGAAGAAAGACAGGCAGACAGCTACTGAGAAGAACAGAAGAGAGAGAGAGAGAGAGAGAGAGAGAGAGAGAGAGAGAGAGAGAGAGAGAGAGTGGGGGTGATGGAGAGCATGGGCGGACTGGCCATCTGGCATACCGGGCATTTTCCCGGTGGGCCGACGCACCTTTTGGGCCGATAGAATAGGCTATATAATTTAATTATTTTGGCCAACGATCGGCCTAAAGGAAGGACAATCAGCGGCCCATTGATTACATTTCAATATTGAAACTGGACTGATCCAATAACAGCTCACGTCAGACCCCACCCCTCCCATTTTGGCTCAGAGCCAGGATTCTGTGAGCGCATCAAAAGTTAATCGAAGTTGCCTACACGAAATTGCGGCGGGTGCCGGTAGTGACAATTGTGCAAAATTAACACCAATGTAGAAGCTTCAAAAATACAATATTGCAAGTAGGCTAGCATATGTCAGCAACATGTTGAAGTTCGTTGAGTTTGAACGAGGATGTAAGCAAGCATACAGAGCAAGGGACAGTGAGCAGGTGGAGAGTGCGAGCCTAGAAGCTACATGATAAGAACTCAGTGGTGGAGCAGGTAGGCTGTGACATGCCATGCTGACTATGATGACTTATTAATTGGGATAATTTAATGATATGGTAGCCTAATGATAACATAGTAAGGCCGTGCTGTGATTATAATAACAAATAGCGCAACTTAAATTTTCTAAATGAATGATTTGCAAACCTGGGCAGCAAAATAGTGTCGATGTTAATTGTTGGTCAGATTGATCAGTTTCCATCAGACGCCCAAAATTCAACATCGATGGCATGAGTGGGTCCGTGTAACGCTTTGCAGTGCTATGTTCTATTTGCAGAATTCACATGAAAAAATATAAAAATAGGCTTAAAAATCCGTTATCCATTCTTTAGGACGGCACAGTAAATGGGTTATTGTTGCTTATTTTGATTTTCAATTGAGCACAGTTACGGTTTTCTGTTCAGAAGTTAAAAATTGAAATGATGCGTCAATTTTCTAATTTTCCTTTTTTGCCCTTGTGGTTGGACTGAACCACGAACACCGGGGGGAGAACACCATCTAGCTGGGCCAGGCCGGGGGGAGAACAGCATCTAGCTGGGCCAGGCTAGATGGTGGAAGGGAGCGCCGCCTGAAGTTGTTTGTGATTTTGACTCATTACTTTAGAGATGAATGACAAACTTTTTGGGAGAAGGCACGTTAAACATAAGCCTATGTTGAACATATCTACAGTAGCCTATATTTGAATACCATGGCCATAGCAAATAATTCCCCAAAGCAGAATGCTTTGCCATCGACGTCAGTCTTGGCTATACCGGACTATACAGGCTACCCCGAGCACTGTTTGACATGGTATTTTTGCTTATTTAACGCTTTACGCTAGACTAGGTTTCATTAGGCTAAACGAAGACACAACGGTGAGCCTAATTTATCCGTTTATCCATTTATTAATTTCAACAGCAAATAGCCTACATTGGCCTGTAGGCTACTGGGGCTCACGTAGGCCTACTCATAAGTGTCAGGACGCAGCAATGTCTCCCTCTGCATCTGAAGTTCTGATCTCGAGCTGACATTATCAATCGCTTGGCACCTTGATGCAAGCGGAACTGTGTTTGATAGCCCTCCATCTCTACATCTATTTTTTACAGTCTATGCTCTACATCCGCTGATAAAATGTGATCACCAACATCGCGCGCCAATATCTATCAGGTCACCCACCCCTACGCGTGGTTCAGCCCAACAAAAACAGTAAAAAAAGGGGCCAAAATCCAATATTAACTGAATTTTACTTTTGTTTCCAATCCAGTTTCTGTTTTCTTTATCTTGCGTGACTAATGACACATTTAGAAAATAGCAGCAATTATCTATTTGCTGACCAGTTAAAACAAATTGAAAATTGGATTATCGAACACATTTTTTATTTGGACCAGATGGATGGAACAAATAGAACAAAGCACTGCAAAGCGTTACACGGACCGAGTGGTGTAGTGTTTCCCATACATTGACTAATCTGTGGCGGGGCGCCACAAAATAAAAATCGGCCGCCACAGATGAATATTCTATGTTAAATTTAATTTAATTTAAATTAAATATAAGATCAAATCCTTGCATTGCCATTGAGCTGCGCTTTTTACGCACGCAGCCTTTCCTTGCCCCGCCCCGCTCTCTCTCGTAGCCCGCTGCCCCTCCTCTGCATGTGCATTTAACAAAACATTCACGATTGTTGAAGGATTGTTGTTGCCACATAGAAGCATTGCATAGAAGACGTCTGGCTAAATTGCTATTAAATCCGCTCAGCATCTTGACCATGCTGCGCAAATTTGTTCAAAACTGTTGCATTGAAGTGAACTCTGCTAAGGTCTTATCACAGCATAGTAGGCTACATTGAAGAGACTAAACTAAGTTAAGTTATGAAATCAAGCAGTATCTCAAAGCTAACGTTAGAATACTGTTTGGATGTCGAATTTAGTATGCTTAGCCTACTTCTAAGCTGCTTGTCAATTTCGTTGAAGGGCTCATTTTATTGACTCTGACACTGAATGTTTGCAAAATCCCGATGTAAATGGATAATTGTTTTCCAAAATTCAAAAGTGCTTGTCCCAAGGAGAAGTACGAACCTTTATTTTAACTATGTAGAAAACGTTATGAATTGCATCCACACATTAGCAGCCTTTCAACTGTGTTACAAGTCCCCCCCCCCCCTTGTCAAAGTCAGCTACCGCCACAAATTGAATCCAATTCTGTGGGAAACACTGGTGGTGGTTGGTCTCTCAAAGTAGAGAAGGGTTCTGTCTTGGAAGGGTTATCATGGTAAAGAAGGGCTAAAAGACTGTAGACTGACGGAAATGTAGGTTACAAAACGTCACGTCATGCACAAGCCAACTAAGCTACAGTATCCTTTACGATAGGCTACTGGAAGACACTAAAGATAATTAGTTCATGTAGCTGTACTGTTCCAAAATGTGCCAGCAATGTAGGTAGGTAGTATAGCCTACAGGAATAAAATATTTCCAGCAACAGCCCTGTTTATTTTGTGTTGTTTCAGTTGTCCTACAGTGATAACTGGTATAAATTACATTAATGTCTGGGTAATTTAACTCTTTACACATAGGCTTCAGTAATTTTTGGTCCTGCTTTTAATTGTAGCCCATTGAATAATTTGAAATGGTACTTTGAATTCAAGCAGAAACTCTTCTTTAATAATTGCTTGTTAGCCTACTTGAATATGGAGATCATATGCTCCATGCCTACCTCTGATCAGTCAGAGAGATAACCAATGAGGCCTAGGCTACATCACTTTCAGTGCTCCATGACAGTTGAACATATATGCATATTTAAGGGTAATGCAAAGATTTTGTATTTAATTAGGTGTTCCGACCGATTTGAGGGCTGCTTGGACCAAATATGCCAGGGCCGAGTCCCAGTCCGCCCCTGATGGAGAGGGGGGAGAGGGAGAGAGAGAGAGAGAGAGGCAGTAATAGAGAGATTGAGAGAAACAGAGGGAGTAATGGAGAGGGGGGGAGAGAGATGGAGAGAGAGGGGCAGTGTTGGAGAGGGGAAGAGAGAGAGAGAGAGAGAGAGAGAGGGGTTAATGGAGAAGGCGAGAGGAAGAGAGAGAGAGGCAGTAATAGAGAGATTGAGAGAAAAAGAGGGAGTAATGGAGAGGGGGGGGGGAGATGGAGAGAGAGGGGCAGTGTTGGAGAGGGGAAGAGAGAGAGAGAGAGAGAGAGAGAGAGAGAGAAAGAGAGAGAGAGAGAGAGAGAGAGCTTGGCCCACCCGCCCAGGCAGGGTGTCTCAGTAGCTGTCGCCATGGGCAGCTCTTCAGCAAGGATTCCACAGGAAGTCTCCTAGCAGCTCTGCGGCCTGCTGAGAGCTACATCATCAGCAACATTAGGATTCAGAGATGGTGAAAAGAATTTGATTGATTAAGAAGTTGTAAGAGCTGCCTGAATGATAATGACAAGTCGGTGACTATACTCACAGACATCATATAATTGATACCAAGAAAAGACATTTGCAATTTGATCATTTTTTATGCACAGTGGTAAAATGTAATTTTTTGACAATTTTAGCGTTCAGTACATTTCTGATTTGAGGTGTGTGTTTGTCTGTGTGGTAGGTGGCTGTTCATACACCTTTTTGCTCACATAAAGTCACGAATTGATGTTTCTGGGCGGCAGGGCAGCATTTCATGGGAGTGCTTTTTTGCGTGCCCACGGAGTCCAGAGACCTGCCAAGAGACCTTTACAGGTGCCAGGCTCCTCCAGCTCCTCGGAGTCCAATCGGATGAACTATGGCTGACCTCAGAGTGTGAACACAACACAACACAGCGCAGCACAGGATACACACAGCCACCTCAGAGAAGCAGAAACCAGCAACACGATTCTGACTAATAAGGAACAAAATGGCATTTGAGATATATGATTTATCTCTTCAGGGTAACAATCGCCACTTAGGACACACTAGCTTTCCTCCCACTCAGTGATGGAGTCATTCTGTAGCACACACAGCAAACACTCATCGCCACCAACAACACATTCATGAGCAATGACTCAGTCAAAAGCCACATGGCAACCTGCCATTATAAAACTTCACTATCGAGGGTTCTGCTGAGTGGCAGTTGCTATGGTTACTACCTGCAAGGCGGAAACTAAGTAAGTGAAGAAGTGAGTCAGACACTTAGACTGGAGATTTGAACACTAACTCAACACAACTGGAGTCAGACACTTAGACTCGAGATTTGAACACTAACTCAACACAACTGGAGTCAGACACTTAGACTGGAGATTTGAACACTAACTCAACACAACTGGAGTCAGACACTTAGACTCGAGATTTGAACACTAACTCAACACAACTGGAGTCAGACACTTAGACTGGAGATTTGAACACTAACTCAACACAACTGGAGTCAGACACTTAGACTCGAGATTTGAACACTAACTCAACACAACTGGAGTCAGACACTTAGACTCGAGATTTGAACACTAACTCAACACAACTGGAGTCAGACACTTAGACTGGAGATTTGAACACTAACTCAACACAACTGGAGTCAGACACTTAGACTGGAGATTTGAACACTAACTCAACACAACTGGAGTCAGACACTTAGACTGGAGATTTGAACACTAACTCAACACAACTGGAGTCAGACACTTAGACTGGAGATTTGAACACTAACTCAACACAACTGGAGTCAGACACTTAGACTGGAGATTTGAACACTAACTCAACACAACTTGTCTTGGGATACAAAAGAAAGTTCACTTGCTCTACTTCTCCATATCTGCACTTGAACTCTGTAGATTTAAATGATCTGATAGCCATCACAGTTTATCCTAAAAAGTATCTATCAACCCTGATCAGGAAATGCCATGAAAGGGGTACAATCTAAAGAATGCAAACATCCACGTCCACAAATTTATTTGAGAAGATCCTGAGAAGTTGCTTTGACACAGTTAGTGTGGGTTCTGTCAGTAACACATGCCAGCCATCATGGCTGAAGTAAGCAAGGGCATCTTAGTGTGAAACAGCATGTTTTCATCTCACAAACACCGTTATTATATGAAAACCAACCTCCAATGGAGTTGCAGTCTGAGCCACTTGACAAGAAGACACTTACTCAAGGCCACAGCTCAAGGGGTCAAGTCCATCTGCATTACAATTGGAAGGGTCATTTGCTTACCAAGAATGCAGTCTTTTTGGTGCTAAAAATGAATTACACCGTGTGAAATGGCTGGTTTCGCAATGACTGCTTAGCTTGCTCTTCCCCATCAACATCCATGTCATGCAAGGATGGTGCTGCACTTTTTAGGTTCAACAGCAAAATGTCCATTACATATGCACTTGGCTGAAGGGTCCATAGACTGATAGCAAACATCTCATGCGTGATGCAGGTAATGATTTGATTTAATCAGGTATTTATGAGCTAATTAATTTAGCGAGATGATTGTTTGTTTATGATGATGGCTGCGTTAACCTCCTCCACAGATCACAGCTTCATTCAATTTCACCTGATTAATGTCAAGCAGTGCATATTTGAAATGCAGGTGTATGAACCCTTTCAATCTAATTTGTTTATATACACTTTGAATCCCTCTTACCATGTCACACAATAATAGATAAGAATAAAGTTTTAACACCTTTGTGACGGAAGTTGCTTTACACCGTGCACAAAGTATACTGACACCATGCACAGGGTATATTGACCGTTTCAAGAGAGTTCCATTATCAGCTTCCGTTTTTACATTCCATATGTTATCTTAATGAAGCGGAAGTAGATTGGGAACAAAATAGAACGTTCAAGCATTGTTTTTGTTTTTCTTGTTGAAATGGTCTATGCACAGGGTAAACTGACAGGGTGATCACCCTTGAAGGTTTAAAGCAACATAGTGTTGTTCTTTTACCTTGAAATAACAGCTTTGAGCTCATATTGATGTGACTGTCTAACAATACAGAGAGAATGGAGTATCTGGCATTGCCTAGACGAATTGGGCAAATTCAATTGGCTGCCTTTAAAAGCAGACTTAAACACATTCCCTTTTACTGATCCAAAACTCTAAGAGGCTTTAAATCAAACGTAAGCGACCTAAATGAGGGAGGCAAGTTGAGCATAATACACTGTTCACACTGACTCAGACTGTCAGTATCAATGTTGCATGTCAAACATGCTCACAAGCTGGCTTCTACAACAGCTGTGTGCAAATGCGTTTGCCTAACTGTGTGGGCGGTGGTAGTGTAGTGGTTAAGGAGCTGGGCTAGCGTGCAGTAGTCTGAAAGTTGTGGGTTCAATTCCCGGCTTCCACCGTTGTCCCTTGAGCAAGGCACTTAACCCCAAGTTGCTCCGGGGACAATGTGATCCCTTGTAATATAGCTGAGATATGTAAGTCACTTTGGTCAAGAAGTGTCTGCTAAATGTAATGTAATGTAGAGCACTGTGCCTTTGCACCGGTTGGGAAGTCAATATGTGATGTGAAGTGATGGTCATCCCAACAACAAGACTCAGCAGTGCACACTGCATAGCCCCACATCTGCTGAGACGTCTGTCATCGTTTTTGTTTGGACTCAGTTGTTTGTTTTTGTTTGTGCTTGTTATTTACCTCACAGCAGTGCTCTCTTCTGCTAGGCTTCAAAGCAACATATGCAGCTATGTGCACACTTACAACAATTAAACGTTTGCAGCAAACTTGTGGGTGATTTGTGGGAAACAAATGAGTTCACTAGAAAATATTACCAGAAGTTTTCCAATGTTAGCCGCTAGAGGCAAACTTCCAGCAAAGTTCTGGCAACAATGAGAAGTTTGCCACTAGTGGCAATTGTGTTCTCCAATGATTCGCCGCCACACTTAGCCAATAATGGAAAACCTCCAGTGAACAAACCTCCGGTGACAAACCTAATTTGCATATGACATTGCTGCAAATTTGCTGCGATATTGCCAAAAGTTAACCGCAACGGTATGCCAGAAACCTAATTTGCATGTGAAAATATGACCTTGCCGCACATTTGCGGCAACTGTTGGCCAGAAACCTGAAACTTCTGTAAGGGAACACTAGAGCATAGCCCTGCTTTAAAGCAACATACAGTTTATACATACATGTACTGTATGCAACTATGTGCCACTTTTTTGTCATTTGTCATTTGAAGGTATATAGTCTTACGAAGGACAGGAAAAGGACATCTGTCATGCCCAACTGCTGACCAGGCTTTGCTCTATTCAGTTCCAGGAAAAAGGTCAGAAAAACTGGCAAGGCACCGGCATCAGGAACTTTATCGCCGAAAGACACCAGCAAACAGGCTGGCAAGCTGTTATCAGTGCCTGTGTCTGTGCCAGCGGCGCTTCTGTTGGCGTTTGAATGCCATGTGGGCAGAGATCTCACAAGTTTAAGATCAAAACTCCTCACAGCTGCTTGGATAGCCGACCGTTATGAGACACTTCAATCCACATAAGTCTCTAAGCAGGGAGCTCTTATGCATTTGGCACCAGTGGCTGGACTACAAGTAGCTTAGCCAGATTTGGGTAGAACAATCACAGACATCAGCAGACAAACACACACACACACACACACACACACACACGCACGCGCACACACGCACACGCACACACACACACACAGCGACACTTGTACACTTGTACTTGTACTTGTAGACACAGACTTGAAATGGTGGGTTTGGGTCTCAAACCCAGACGGACAGCAACGCATCCACTGCTAACACCAAACCTCTTTAATATCATCCCATTTTCAACTATTGTCTGCACAATGCAAACACTATGGTGTGGTGCACAGGAATACTAAAGACACACAAACAGGTAGCGTTGTTAGTGCGTTGTTAGTGCGTTGTCAGTGCATTATTAGTGCGTTATTAGTGCGTTGTTAGTGCGTTGTCAGTGCGTTATTAGTGCATTGTTAGTGCGTTGTCAGTGCGTTGTTAGTGTGTTATTAGTGCATTGTTAGTGTGTTGTTAGTGCATTGTTAGTGCGTTGTTAGTGCGTTGTTAGTGTGTTATTAGTGTGTTGTTAGTGCATTGTTAGTGCGTTGTCAGTGCGTTATTAGTGCATTGTTAGTGCGTTGTCGGTGCGTTGTTAGTGTGTTATTAGTGCATTGTTAGTGTGTTGTTAGTGCGTTGTTAGTGCGTTGTTAGTGCGTTGTTAGTGTGTTATTAGTGTGTTGTTAGTGCATTGTTAGTGCGTTGTTAGTGTGTTATTAGTGTGTTGTGTGTAGCAAATGGCCTGCTGCCCCCACATCTGAGTAGCTCTCCATTTCCACCTTCACAGGTGCAGCCACCAGCAGCCTGTCGGCACCCCACATCTGTGATTATGTCATGCAGCACAGTGTCACACACCTGACGCTGGAGACACAGACACACACACACTCACATTACATATACATTTACACACTCCTCACAATCACACGCACTGTTCCCCACTGATCCCCAGAACACCTAATGCAACACACACACACACACACACACACATACACACTGCTCCCCTCTGCCCTGCGCTACTCTGCTGGGCTTGGTTCGAAGCCAGCGAGGCAGCCTGTGCTCAGCCCTGATAGAGCCTTGGACCTAATTAAAGGAAATTAGTGCTGACAACTCCACTGAAAAGCCAGGCGCCCAGGGGCCACATGAAAGCTGGGAGCTGGGTGGGTCTGTGTGTGTGTGTGTGTGTGTGTGTGTGCGTGTGTGCGTGCATGCGTGTGTGCGTATTTGTTTGTGTGTCTGTGTGTGTGTGTGCATGCGTGCATGTGTGTGTTTGTTTGTGTGTCTGTGAGTGTATGGGTTTGCAAGTCTGTGTACGAACAACATAGTGTTCCCATTTGTATACAGTATAGAAGAATGTATTTTATGTAAATATATGGCATATAGAAAAATAGAAAAATGACAGCTGATACACAGAGGCATGAAAAATGAGTAGACCTCTTCACAGGTTTCACTGAGGATATGAATCAAGCGTGAAATTAAAATTCAGTCGTGAAGTTAAAATGTGTACTGTGTGTGTGTGTGAGTGCGTGTGTGTGTGAGTGCGTGCGTGCGTGCGTGCGTGCGTGTGTGTGTGTGCGTGAGTGTATGTGTGTGTGTGTGAGTGTGTGCGTGTGTGAGTGTGAGCGTGCGTGTGTGTGTGTGTGTGTGTGTGTGTGTGTGTGTGCGTGTGTACTGTGTCACATCCATGCACATAAATGCGCTGTATGCTTTACGGCCGTGTGTGAAAATGTGGCCGCTGATATAGGGGGCAAATGCCAGTGTCCCTCTGGACCGACTTCGCCCTCTGTGTTGATGAGACAGGTGTGCAGACACCTGAGCTATCCTGGCATTTTCCACAGCCGAATTCTCCTCCCTGACATTGATCCGCGGACGCACGAGATGCAGGCGGGCAGCTTTGCTTAAGGCATTAGGCTCGAAGAGATTGATTGTGATGGAAACTTTAGAAGAGTTCGGCCTTAGCTGAAACCAGCTGGCTGTGCTGCTGACTATCGATCACAGACAAATCTATACGTCTCACATTCAACCATTACACACGCACACACACACACACACCACACACACACACACACTCACACACACATGCTCATACACACACTCACTAATGCATATCCACACACAAAGACAGACCCACATGGTACTGATAGTCGGAGGGAGAAAGAGAGAGGGGGTGTAAGCCAAATGTCTACCTGCAAGAGCCAAGATCGTAATAGAAACACTCTTAATTTCTAATTTGCACGTAATTGAATTCACTCAATTGGCCTTCACAATTGTATTAGTATTCACATACCCCTGTGATTCATTGTGTTAACAACAGTTTTTAAGTAAATTGTTCCGTTTTGGTCTTCAGCCATGACTGAAGGTCAAAACCTGAATAATCATACAAACGATTACAATAGCGAATTGATTCATATTAAAATATAATGAAATAAAGATAGATTAAATCTACTCATTAAGAACTGTTGATCACATTATTCGACCACTAAAGTGAAAACAATTAGCTGGCTAATTAATTACATGTGTCTCCCACACACACCCAGGTGGACACTGCCCAGATGAATGGATGTTCTATACAAACCGACAGACCCACAGGAGAGAGCGCGAAGCCGCAGTGTGTCAGCCTGGTCATTGGCTGCTGTGGGATTGTGGGATTTCCCTGGTGGGTCGATGTGAGCATTACAGTATACTCTCAACATTTTACTGCTAAGCCTTTTCCATCTGGGCCTCTGCAGCCCAGGACTATGCCCAGGAACCTTATCCCACACAATTTTGAGTTTTTGAACATTCTAACAAAAGATTCCATTCAGCAACAAAACAAGTCTAAAATTCCACGTTGAATTCAATGAATGTTCTAGAACGTTCACTTTCCACACTGTCACAGCAGGACCAGATAACTTTCTACAGAACAAAGAAAACAGATGATGTCACATCCTGCATCTCCACCCGAGGGTTTATTTCATGGTCCTGCTGTGTCTGACCATTTATACAAACTGGTGATGGCTATTATTGTTTTGCTGCCCATGTGCCTCTGTGTGCGCATGCATGCTCCTTGTACAGTAATTATCAACACCAGCTGGATCAATGGCAACATCACAATGATAAATAATCATGTCAATGATGGAAGCGCTGTTGTGACTTTTGACCCCACAGAGGGATCCAATCTGACCACAAACAGCTGGAGACCTTCAGGGAAGAAATAAGACACAGGTCGATCGCGAAAAAGATGTCCTCTATCCTCTCATTAATGCCCTTTTCCCTTTTAAGGCTCTAACTGTACACCTGTGTGTGTGTGTGTGTGTGTGTGTGTGTGTGTACGCCTGTTGTCACAGTGTGGTTCCTGCAGCCTGGGAGCCTGTTCCCAGTGCCCGCTGTGGATTCAAATGAGAGCCCTGAGTGTGATTCAAATTAGGGCACCTGTACCATCAGACCACTGCTAAATTATACTGTACACACTAATTCACAGAATTAGTGTCACAGAGGCTGCATTGTATTATCTTCTTTTATTTAGGCCTTTCACATCCTTAAACAACAGCCATGGGATGAGGGGCACAGAGCTGTCAATCCCTTTTAATTGAATTAGCAGCACTGATGCCTACTGGGTGCACTTCATTTACTCAAGGCCCTTTTAGACGCGTTAGCATCGCTAACTCTAACTCCTCCTGAGGGAGCTTATTCGATACAGTGCAGTGGCTGAGGAAGTAACAGGCTAAAGCTGTTAGCATCTCCCCCAGAGAGCCCTGAAGTAAATTGTGGCCACTAGGCTGGCGGAAGAGGAGGCTTCTGAGGGGAGAATGTGTGCAGCGCTAGGCTAGGCTGGCAGAAGGAGAAAGATGCCTGACGAGCCAGACCCACATTAAAATGTAGGGTCTGGGCACTCACAGTTTGCAGTGCTCAGTCCGAGGGGCGGGATAATCGGTTGTCTTTCAAATTCTCTCTGCACACAATAGGACAGCGCTATGAGTCCCATGCGTTTCCCACCAGCGGAGATAGTTGGCTAGTTCAAACTTTTGCCAACTTAATAAAACTTAAAAATAATAAAACTTAAAAAAACTCGTGTCACACTATTCGCCAACAGCAACATCCATCTTATTTGTTTTCAAGTAGCAGGGAATTCAAGCCAAACCGTTGCAATTCTGCCATCAATCATTACGTTAAGCCCGCCTAACGACTTCTATACACGATTTGATTGGCCTGAATTTTCCGAGCTCACAACCCAACAGAGAGTTGCTAGACTAGCCCTGGCAGCAAATGTAATGTGCGTCTAGATTTCTAGGCTAGGAGGAAGAGGCAGCTGAGGGGAGAATGTGTGCAGCACTAGGCTAGGCCAGAGCCGTATATAGAGAAAGTTCCGACAACTGTGTTTAGAACGTTCAGCACAATTCTGTCGTGGGATTGGTTCAAAGGTAGTCACATGTTTTATGGACGCCATGTTTAAGACATAACCAGGCTCTGGACACAACATTAATCAATTAGTCTTCGTTATCGTTATGAACAAGTCAAGTGCGACAACTTACAAGAGAGGGATATATATCTGTGATATCATTACTTTTCGAAAGAAAATACCGTGTTGTGCTGCCTATGGTTGCTGTGTACTGCCCGGACATGGTAAATGTTTGCATTATATCCCTCAGGACCCTACTAGGAGGAAATTGTGGGAACAGAGGGTCAGAAGGATAACCTGAATCTCGCCAGATGAATTTTGTTCCGCATAGCGCCTAGCTTCACTCACATCCATCTGGGACCTCTTCCATTGAGATGATTTCTGCACCAGATTTTATGGTACAGCCAATCAGGACGCAGGGCGGGAGTTTCATAGATGTGACATAGCGTAGAAGCAACTGTGAGACTGTTATCAGCGTCACGGGTTGGCTTCGATGTGAGTGGTTGAAGTAGCACGTCAATAGATGACGGACAAGTGGCTTATTCAATCATATGCAAGCATTTTTTGATTAGGCCCAGCCTTCTGAAGCAACACTCCAATGGATTGGTCACAGATGAATGAGTGGAGCTAGGCGGAACGAAAGGACCCCCTATACCAGTATGCTATAAGATTGTCTAATACAAAATGAAAAATGGCTCTTCCCTGATTTCACTGTTAATTCGAATATAATTTTTCCTGTTGGAGGATCTTCCAGAGAGTCTGTTGTTTAAATGTTGTACAAATGATTGTGTTATGCTAGGATTTGAATGCAAACATTCATAATGTATATGCTATAGTGTAAGAAGTAACCAAAGATATTAATAGATTGTTTAATACAACATATACTTTTACCTCATATTCA
>NC_055972.1:6153674-6156174 GCF_018492685.1 Alosa sapidissima | reverse complement strand
AGAAAGAGAGGGAGGAAGAGGGAGAGAGAGAGAATATGTGTTTTGAATACCCAAAGGGGAACAGTAAAAGGATTGTCCCCCTTCCATTCACATTCTAGCATACATACACACACACACATACATACAAACACACACACACACACACACAAACACATATGTGCCATGTTTGTTGGTGTAGGAGGGACAGAGGGGGTCTGACAGTATTTATCAGTGCAACCACTCATCTCATCTAAGTGTGTAAACATGTATGTCTGTTGGTATGTCTCTGTGTGTGTGTGTGTGTGTGTGTGTGTGTGTGTGTGTGTGTGTGTGTGTGTGTGTGTTTGAGTGTCTCAGGGATTGGTTTGTGTCTGAGAGTGTGTGTTGGGTGGTGTCTGTTGGGTGGTGTCTGTGTTTGTGTTTGTGAGTGAGTATGTGTGTGTGTGTGTGTGTACATTTAGAGGAGCTGCTGTTTGGCAGGGTTCTTGGCTCATTTATCCTCCTCTGTGTGTGTGTTAGTGTGTGTGTGTGTGTGTGTGTGTGTGTGTGTGTGTGTGTGTGTATGTGTGTGTGTGTGTGTGTGTGTGTGTGCCAGCGTGGCTCCATCTCTGAGCCCTGCTGTGGCGATTAGCCGTGTCTGTCTCTCAGCAGGCCACCACTCACTGATCACTAAATCTTGTGGAGCAACGTCAGCAGGGTGGCATTACACACACACACACACACACACACACACACACACACACACACACACACACACACACACACACACACTCACACACACACACACACACTCACACACACACATACTCACACAAACACACACACACAAACATACAATGAAGCTAGATGAAGGGTTTGGAATGTTTACACAAAAAGTTTTTAAGTGCAAATGTTGTTCGCTGCAACGTTTGCCTCTGTTAGAATAATCTGAATGTACATATGTCCGTCAGGGTCACAATAACCTTTGACCTCTGGAAATGGAGTGTGTGTGTGTGTGTGTGTGTGTGTGTGTGTGTGTGTGTGTTTACAACACTTGCAAGGACAAACAAGAGGCTTTACCAGGCACAGAAATAGATATGAATACAAAGTGAAATATTGATATTGATATACATATATTGATTGTCAATACAATCAATGTATCATGTCAGGTGCAGGCAAACACAAATGTACACCGACCAAGACACAAACACAGTCACGCAAAGGCATACGTATACTGGGGATAGTGCTGAATCTGAATATGGTATTCGAAAACCACACAAATGTACACCGACCAAGACACAAACACAGTCACGCAAAGGCATACGTATACTGGGGATAGTGCTGAATCTGAATATGGTATTCGAAAACCACACAAATGTACACCGACCAAGACACAAACACAGTCACGCCAAGGCATACGTATACTGGGGATAGTGCTGAATCTGAATATGGTATTCGAAAACCACATAATGACTGAAATAACAACTTCAGAATGTTGTGAAAATGATTCAGTGTTTTGACCTGCAGTTCAGACAGCAATGAATTCCAACTGTAATATGATGACAATGTCATTTAGACCCAAATCCTTGTCCAGTTTTCTTTTTTTATGAGTCCATCACCTGTAGTCTACTACATTACCTTGCTGCCAAATAATGAAGCATGATCACCCAAGTATCAAAATATTGCTGCATCAAGTCGCTTTAACTTTAAAGCAGGAGATAAGGACACTTCACATTATTATCCGTTTAATTTCTCTACACATGGAGGGGGGGGGCGCTGTGGCGCAGCAGGCTACAGCGCCCGTACCAAATACAGGCCTGAGTGCCCACGGGGACCCAGGTTCGAATCCGACCTGCGGTCATTTCCCGATCCCACCCCATCTCTCTCCCACTTGCTTCCTGTCACTCTCCACTGTCCTGTCCAAATAAAGGCAAAAAATCCCAAAAAATATACTTTAAAAAAAAAAAATTCTCTACACAAATCTTTCTCTCTCCTATCCATACATTCTCTGGTTCTGCAACAATTAATATCTTAACATTTAAGATTGCCATATTTTCTTCACTGAATGTTGCAGTTTACTTTCACTTTCACGCCTACCTTGCAGAGTGGCAGAATCCGTGACATTCCAGCTGTGTTTTGATAACTTTCTGCCAACTAAATTTTTAACTGTTTAACAAAGTAAGCTTACAATTTGTAGCCCATCGTTGATTAACAAAAACGATCATATGTCAAAGCTATGTCAGTTTCAAGCGCCTAGAGCAACTGGCTATCATCATGCATGTATGCGGATGCAGTATGGGATGTTTTTAAATCCATGCATGCCCATTAAGGCTACGGAACATCACGTCAGATAAATTGTTTGCTCCCATATTAAGCATTCGTCTCTTCCTTAGCTCAGATGGTTCATAGGCACCAAAGTATAGCTTAGGCCCATAGACTTGTTAAGGAAGGAATTCCCTTTACAATCCAATTAAAATTGAATACAGTAATTGCTCATCAAGCAGCCTTAGATTCTTAAACTTTGTAGTAATTGCAATTATTT